>NW_016860221.1:0-1275 GCF_001698545.2 Rhinopithecus bieti | reverse complement strand
TCATTCTTTCTAGTTTTATCTGAGGATATTTCCTTTGTCAAAATAGGCTTCAAAGGGATCCAAAATATCCCATCACAGTTTCCCCAGAAACAGTGCTATCAAACTGATCCGTGAAAAGAATCATGCAACTCTGTGAGATAAATTCACCAATCTCAAGGCACAAATCACAGAGCAGTTTCTCAGAATGTTTCCTTTTAGTTTTTGTCTGAGTATATTTACTTTTTCACAATAAGCTTCCATGTGCTCCAAAATATCCCACCATTGGTCCAAGAAAACAGTGTTAGCAAACTGCTCAATGAAAAGATCAGGGTAACTTGGTGAGTTAATTCCCACATCACAAAGCAGTTTCTCAGAGGGCTTCTTTTTGGTTTTTCTATGGGGATATTTCCTTTGTCACCGTAGCCTTGAATGCACTTCCACATATCCCTTTGCAGATTCCTCAAAAACAGAGTTAGCAAACTGCTCCATGAAAATAAAGGTGTACCTCTCTGAGATGAATTCATACATCAAAATACTTTTCTCGGAAACCTTCTTTCTAGTTTTATCTGAGGGTACTTCCTTTATCATCATGGGCCTCAAGTTGGTCCCAAATATCCCTTTGTAGATTCCACGAAAACCATGTTAGCATTCTGCTCCATGAAAAGAAAAGTGTGACCCTGTGAGATGAATTAACACATCCCAAAGAATTTTCTCAGAAACCTTCTTTCTGCACTTTATCTGAGGAGATTTCCTTTGTCACCATAGGCTTCAAAGCGATCCAGAATATTCCTCCTCAGTTTCCCCAAAAGCAGTGCTATCAAACTGATCCATTGAATACTTTGTGTAACTCTGTGAGATGAATTCATAAATCACAAAGGAGTTTCTCAGGAAGTTTCTGTCTAGTTTTGTCTGAGGATATTTACTTTTAACAGTAGGCTTCAATGCACTCCAAAATATGACATTCCAGATTCCAAAAAAACTGTGCCAGCAAACTGCTCAATGAAAAGAACAGTGTAACTCTGTGAGTTGAATTCTCACATCACTAAGCAGTTTCTCAGAAAGCTTCTTTCTCGTTTTTCTATGATGTATTTCTTTTTTCAATATAGTCTGCAATGCGCTCGCAAATATCCCTTTGTAGATTCCATGAAAACTGTGTTTACAATCTACTCCATGAAAAGAAAGGTGTAACTCTGTGAGATAAATTCACACAGCACAAAGAACTTTCTCAGAGAGCTTCTTTCTAGTTTTTAACTGAGGTTATTTCCTTAGTCACCATCAGATTCAATGCGTTCCAAA
>NW_016860220.1:0-1533 GCF_001698545.2 Rhinopithecus bieti | reverse complement strand
TTAAAGTACCTTTTTTTTTTTTTTTTTTCTTTTTGGGAAAAAAATCTTGGAATTTAATGGGAATAACATTGAATCTATAAATTACTTTGGGTAGTATGGCCATTTTCACAATATTGATTCTTCCTATTCATGATCATGGGATGTTTTTCCATTTGTTTCTGTCCTCTCTTATTTTCTTGAGCAGTGGTTTGTAGTTCTCCTTGAAGAGGTTCTTCACATTCCTTGTTAGTTGTATTCCTAAGTATTTTATTCTCTTTGTAGCAGTTATGAAAGGGAGTTCATTCATGATTTGGCTAATTGTCTATTGTTGGTGTATAGGAATGTTTGTGATTTTTGCACATTCGATTTTGTATCCTGAGACTTTGCTGAAGTTGGTTAACAGCTTAAGGAGATTTGGGACTGAGACTATGGGATTTTCTCGATATAGAATCATGTTGTCTGCAAACAGAGACATTTATACTTCCTCTATGCCTGTTTGAATGCCCTTTATTTCTTTATCTTGCCTGATTGCCCTGGTCAGAACTTCCAATACTATGTTAAATAGAAGTGGTGAGAGAAGGCATCCTTGTCTTGTGCCAGTTTTCAAAAGGAATGCTTTTGCCCATTCAGTGTGATATTGGGTGTGGGTTTGTGATAAATAGCTCTTATTATTTTGATATATGTTTCATCAATACTTAGTTTGCTGAGAATTTTCAACATAAAGGGATGTTGAATTCTATTGAAGGCCTTTTCTGCATCTATTGAGATAATAATGTGGTTTTTGTCATTTGTTCTGTTTATGTGATGAATTACATTTATTCATTTGTGTATGTTGAACCAGCCTTACATCCCAGAGATGAAGCTGACTTGATCATGGTGGATAAGCTTTTTGATATGCCGCTGAATGTTACTTAAGATTTTTGCATTGATGTTCATCAAGGATATTGGCCTGAAGTTTTCTTTTGTTGTTGTATCTCTGCCAGGTTTTGTTATCAGGGTGACGTTGGCCTTATAAAATTAGTTACAGAGAAGTCCCTCCTTTTCCATTGTTTAGAATAGTTTCAGAAGGAGTGGTACTAGCTCTTCTTTGTACCTCTGGTAGAATTTGGCTGTAATTCTGTCTAGTCCTTGGCTTTTTTTGGTTGGTAGACTTTATTACTGCCTCAATTTTATAACTTGTTATTTGTCTATTCAGGGATTCAACTGCTTCCTGGTTTAGTCTTGGGAGGGTGTATGTGCCCAGGAATGTATCAGTTTCTTCTAGATTTTCTGGTTTATTTGTGTAGAGGTGTTTATAGCATTCTCTGATGGTTGTTTGCATTTCTGCAGGGTTAGTGGTGATATCCCCTTTACCATTTTTTTATTGTATCTATTTGATTCTTCTCTCTTTTCTTCTTTATTAGTCTAGCTAGCAGTCTATCTATTTTATTATTTTTTTCAAGAAAACAAGCTCCTGGATTCATTGATTTTTGAGGGCTTTGTGTGTGTGTGTGTGTGTGTGTGTGTGTGTGTGTGTGTGTGTCTATCTCCTTCAGTTCCACTCTGATCTTAGTT
>NW_016860219.1:0-1190 GCF_001698545.2 Rhinopithecus bieti | reverse complement strand
CTCTGAATGAATGTTACTCATTGCTAGTATAATGTTTCACATCAATTTTTTCTATTTTTTATCTTCTCTGTTTATGAAAGAACTGAAATTGTTCACCAAGTAGACGAGAAGGATGTTTTGTTATGGCAATGTTACTGAATCCAAAATCACATAGCTTATTAAAAATATTTGATGTTTGAAAACTATCAGCTGTTAACTCAATTACATCTTCCTTAAGTTTGTTGAAACAGAAGAATTAGAAACCATATGAATTGCAAGAGGATTTGTTACCTTGAGTTTAGATCATTCACTTTTTCAGTACCAATACCAATACCAATACTTCTAGCTAATCCTCTGCTTGATGCAAGGGAATTTTCCATCCTGGAGAAGTGTACCATGAGAAGATCTGGGATGGGTGAGAAGTCCGCCTTGCTTATTGTAACATGAGTCAAGAGCAATTCTGAAAGGGGAGTTAGGAAAGGAAAAGCTGTTTTTGCTTTCTCAGCGGGACCAATTTTAGGCCAGACATGGAAACTGAGGACTTCAATTCCGTTAAAATCAACTGTGTGTCCCTTGGCAAAAAATCATGTACAATTTTGAAGACCTCAAATCTAAGGGACACTATCCCTTCGCTACTCTAAGTGTTTTAAATCCCTTCTCTCTGTCTCTTTTTCTCACACACACATGAACAAGCCAAAGCCCATTCACAGAAAGCAATCATATGAGGCATATCTTTGCATTTATTATAAAATTATTGTTGGTGCCACAATAATCACAACACTGAATAAGCTCTAAATCCTTGCTACTCAAAGTATGGCCCTCAGGACAAGAGCATAAAGCATCATCTACAACGTTGTTAGAAATGTGGAACTTGGGGGCCCATTCCAAACATACTGAATCAGAATCTGATCTTAACAAAATCTCCAAGTGATCCCTATGCAGATAAAAGTTTGAGAAGCATGGACCTAAGCAGCAGAGAAATAATTTTAAAATGCAGTCTGTAAAAAACATACCTATCATAGAAATATTTCCTCCTTTTGATAATAATAAAGTAACCCTCGTGTTTCCACTTTTGTCAATCTTACTAGCACCAGCCAGTGTATTTCCTAAGACCGTTAAGGCCTGAAGTAAAAAATACATTGGAAATGTATCTCTTCCTCATTATCCTGGATTTCTGGAGTGTTAGTCTAGCTGATTTGTCTGCCTACAGA
>NW_016860218.1:0-1194 GCF_001698545.2 Rhinopithecus bieti | reverse complement strand
TAGGTAGCCCCATCAACTGTTCAGCCCCAGGGCTGCCTCTCAGCCTAAACGGGCATCCTGTGCCTTCCTCTTTTCTTTCTGCAGGTCATAAGGGCTCTTCTCTCCTCTAAGCTGCCCATGTCCACTCCCTCTTCCAGGTGCCTCTTCCTGCCAAGACTGGCCTCTGAATTGGATGTAGCCTCTCCCCTCCCACTTCCTTAAAAGCCCAAAATACAAGCACACAGAGCCCATATGTGTACTTGGTTTTTCTGTTAATCACTTTGGCAAAAGACAAGGGTCATAACTTTTACCAACCCAGTGTGACACGGTGTCCTGATTTCCTGATTCTTTAGCATCCTTGTCCCAGGACTCTGATTTTCTGCTGTCTTTACCTAGTGTGTTTTGACCCTCAGCCTTACTTTAAAGAAATATTTTTTTTTTCTTTCCAGTCAGGCATAGTGGCTCATGCCTGTAATCCCAGCACTTTGGGAGGCTGAGGCGGGCAGATCACGAGGTCCAGAGATCGAGATCATCCTGGCCAACATGGTGAAACCCTGTCTCTACTAAAAATACAAAATTAGCTGAGCGTGGTGGCGCACTCCTGTAGTCACAGCTACTCAGGAGGCTGAGACAGGAGAATTGCCTGAACCCAGGAGGTGGAGGTTGCAGGGAGCTGAGATCGTGCCGCTGCACTCCAGCTTGGTGACACAGTGAGACTCCATCTCAAAAAAATATATATATATGCTTTCAATAGCTTTTGGGGTATAAGTGGTTTCTCATTACATGGATGAATTATGTAGTGGTGAATTCTGTAATTTTAGTACACCAATCACCCGAGTAGTGTATATTGTACTTAATGTAGTTATTTTTATCCCTTGCCCTCCTCTGCACTTCCCCCTTTTGAGTCTCTAAAGTCCATAATATCAGTCTGTATGCCTTTGCGTACTTAGAGCTTAGCTCCCATTTATAAGTGAGAATATATGGTTCTTGGTTTTCCACTCCTGAGTTACTTCACTTAGAATAATGGCCTACAGCTATATCCAAGTTGCTGCAAAGATATTATTTCATTTTTTATGGCTGAGTAGTATTCCATGGTGTACATGTACCATATTTTCTTTATCCACACATTAGTCCATGGAAAATTAGGTTGATTCCACACCTTTGCAATTGAGAATTGTGCTGCTATAAACACACATGTGCAGGTGTCTTTTTTAT
>NW_016860217.1:0-1191 GCF_001698545.2 Rhinopithecus bieti | reverse complement strand
CAAGGAAAAACATGCAGGGAATTGCACAAACCTTATATTTTCATCAAATTTGGGGTGCAAATACCACCTACATGAAGGAAACATGTTACTAATTCAGATGCCCACCTCATGCTGCTGACTCTTCATGGAGTTCTCTGCCATCTCTTCAAAAGAAACCACCATTCTGATATTTAACACCAAAGTGCAGTCTGGTGTTCAATTGGACTGGCTTTGAATTTTATATAAATGAAATTGTATGGTGTGGTCTCTTTGTCTCTAGTTTCTTCTGTTCAACATTATGTTGGTGACATTAATTTTGATGCAGAGTGTAGCAATAGATTACTCATTTTCTTGGTTTAGAGATTTCCTTATATGAATAGCCACACTTGATTCCACTTTTACTGGATATCTGGATAGTTTCCAATTTTAGCAATTCCATGTAGAGATTCTATGAAGATTATTAATATAATTACATGTGTCTGTGTGCATGCATCCGTGTATGTGGACATATGAATAGACACCTTTTGGTTTATGCTCAGTAAAGGTGTCTATTCAGCTTTGGTGGATATCCTTAGATAATTTTTTAAAAGTGTTGTACGATCAGCAGTATTTGGAAGACCCAGTTACTCTAGTTTCCTCCAGCACTTGAAACTTCTTGACTTCATTTCATTTTAGCCATTTTAGTGCATATGCCACGTCACCTCATTTTGGTTTAATTTGGAGTATTCATCATGAATAACAAAGTTGAACTTTCTTACATGGCTCTTGGGAATTTCAATATCCTGTTTTGTGAAGTGTCTGTTAAGCCTTTTGTTCCAGCTTTCTGCTGAACGGCCTGTGTCTTCATATTGACTTCGCAGGATTCTTAATGACTCTGAATACAAGTCATCCTATTGCAGTTTTAGGTCACTTTACATATTTTGAAAACATACATAGATAATAAGTCTCCCATTTGTGGCTTGCCTCTTTCCTCTCTTGATGTTGTCTTGATGGATAGTAATTAGTTACAATAATGATATGGTTTGGCTGTGTCCCCACCCAAATCTCATCTTGAATTGTAGCTCTCATAATTCCCTTGTGTTGTGGGAGGGACCCAGTGGGAGATAATGGAATCACGGGGGCAGTTTCTCTCATACTGTTCTCGTGGTAGTGAATATATCTCATGAGATCTGATGGTTTTATAAGGGAATACCCCATTCACTTGACTCTCAT
>NW_016860216.1:0-384 GCF_001698545.2 Rhinopithecus bieti | reverse complement strand
GACAGGACTCTTTGCAACTTAATCTCCTTTCTGTGAAAAACAGTCCCAACAATATCTGAGATGCTAATGATCTCCAGTGATGCCACTTTCCACATTTGAATGGATTTCCTCGCAGATACATCCATCTCTCCACTGCACTTGCCATCCCCCCACCGGCTTTACTACCATGAGGATCTGATTGGGTGGGTTAGCCCTTGGGCCAGGAATCTTCTTTTGCAACTCTCTCTGCAAGTGATTACAACGTAAGTGGTGCATGGATCATCATTTGAAAACTGCCGCTAATCAAGTGTTGGTTAAATACCATCCATTACTGTGAGCACTGTTCCAACACTGACATTGAGAACTAGTATGATTTAAAAGTTTTCTTAATTTGAAGAGAAAGTG
>NW_016860215.1:0-3065 GCF_001698545.2 Rhinopithecus bieti | reverse complement strand
TACATGGGGTATATCTCCTAATGCTATCCCTCCCTCCTCCCCACTCCCCACAATAGGACCCGGTGTGTGATGCTCCACTTCCTGTATCCAAGTGATCTCATTGTTCAATTCTCACCTATGAGTAAGAACATGCAGTACTTGGTTTTCTGTTCTTGTGATAGTTTGCTGAGAATGATGGTTTCCAGTTAAATCCATGTCCCTACAAAGGGCACAAACTCATCCTTTTTTATGGCTGCATAGTATTCCATGGTATATATGTGCCACATTTTCTTAATCCAGTCTGTCATTGATGGACATTTGGGTTGATTCCAAGTCTTTGCTATTGCGAATAGTGCTGCAATAAACATACATGTGCATGTGTCTTTATAGCAGCATGACTTATAATCCTTTGGGTATATCCCCAGTAACGCGATGGCTGGGTCAAATGGTAGGTTTTTCTTATGGTGAATTGACTTATCCATATGTCTAAATTGTGCATGTATAGTAAACAGGTGGGTCCCATAGCATCTCATGATTTGACATCAAAAAGAAAGTACAAGATAGGAGGTAAGTGTTGCAGAGTATGCATGTGAGGCAGAGCGCTAACTAACACATTTCATATTGCTTGTGTCCTTCATTTTGTGTTAAATTATAGATCTCCATGTATATGAAACCAAGATAGCCTCTTTTTTCTTGAGAAAACTTTTACAAATCTAACCAGTCATAAGTGTATCTTTCAATTCTTCAAAATAATTTAGGTCAGAGTGTTTGTAAACAATTAATGTCCTTCCCTATTGAAGGAGGTGAATCAGATTCATCATCTTCTTCCTTCACTACACATTTTAGATGTCCCTGAAACCTAAACCCAGCACAGTGCAGTTTTGATTTAGGTTTGTTTTTTGTGTGTAGTTTTTCTGTTTTGTTATTGTTTTTGTTTTGTTTTTTTATGAGACACTTATTAGAGTGTCTCAAACCTATATAGCCTAAGGAGTTGAGTCTTTAATTGACTTGTCGTTGTTAGATTGTGGATGCTGACATTTGCTCACTTGCCCTTATCACTGGCATTAAACCAAAGATAAATGTCTTAACAAACACTCTGAGATCTGTTCATATTTCCCCTGGTCTTCATTGTGAAACATAAAACTTATCTCTTCAGGGTTGATTATTCCACCAGAATATTACCTTCCTCTTTTACTTATTGATCCCCTGGAAGGAAGAGCGAATGTGATCATTGAGCATCTACATGTTTCTCTTGCCAGAAGAGTTATCCCCTAGAAGCCAAGATTTCTACCCAGAATAATTCCCTACTTGGTTTCCACATATCAGGCATAGACTTTGCACATGTCTTAGCTTGAGAAAAGTCTCAAGTAGAAATACGTTATTTAAGAAATGAAGGAAATATTGGTAGAGAAGTGATGAGCTGCATCAGGGAAAAGAAGGCAGACACCAAAGGATATATTATCAAGCCATTAATTGAACTTAATCCCAAAGGAAAAACACTTGGAAATATAGGCAAGTATATTATGATGTTAAATCTACCAAATTCTCCTCTTTCAGTGACTGAGGATGCTTGTAGCAGAGAAGTGTTAATTCACAGGCATTATAAGCGTGCCTTGCACATAGCTTTGTAGAAAGCCTTCAGGCAACAAGATGCAGATACTGTCAGAATTCCTAATGGTGTTCACTGGAGTCTCAAGGCTTAAAAAGGAATCTTCAGAATCTCAGCAGCACCTGCATAAGTGGATTTACTACAGCCTAGCATACAGCACCCAGTCCCATAGGAAGCTGATGCTAAGCTGGCACCTTAAGTGTGTGTTTAGCAGGTAATTCTTTCATGCTCTTCTGTTGGATGCACAGGTATATGGTAAGAAGATTGTATTCCATTGTCATGCACATATTGTCTTATCAGTTCCACTGCAAAATGCGTCTTTTGGCCAGAAACAACATTGTATGGGTTATTTCGGGATTAGATTAAGCATTTCTGAGTCCTTGTATGTCGAAGACTTTGTAAGCAGGGAAGAAATTATGAACTAGGTTAGGATGAATCACTAGTCTTAAGGGAAAGTTGTCTGATAGAGTATACCGCAAGCAACTCTCTGAATGTGTCACTTTGATGCCTGACACAATATTAAGGACTCAATATTAGTCTATACTCTGGGGCTATGTATTCTGCAGTGAATGTAGATAGATAAATCTTGGTGAAAGAGAGCTCCTGCTTCTTGGACCACACATATCCCCTATGCCTGCTACCCAAGCTGTTTTATCCATGAACTCATTGTGTAAACACTGGAGTGGAAGAGGGCAGAGGTAAAATACACAAGGCAAGTCACCCCGTAAGAGTGTTTTTTGAGAACTGGCTTGCTGTCGAAGATCTCAGTTGAACATTAACATGTGACACAAAAATTCACACATCCTGAGTACAAACCCAGAATACTATGTGGATATGTCGATCTGTGCACTATTTTTCTAGACATCCTACTTCGTAATTTTTTAGTGTTATTCTTTCCAGAAAATGACTTACTCAAATCATTTGGCACTATTCTGGAAACCACATACTTCAGGTCACTCACTGTTTCTTTAAAAATTGAATGACCAAATGTACCATGCAAAACCCTGACAACTGGGACAGTTTTTCATAACTGTTCTTTAGGAGTTCTGTTAAGTGAGACTGCAATGTGGCAACAACTAATTTTCAGCTAGTGCCAGTATAAGGTGCTGAGCCATTTGAGACTCAGGCTCAACTTCTTTCCCTCTCTGCCAGTTAGTTTTAGTAAACTTCTCATTAGGATGTAGATGAAAACTGAAAAGAAGCATGTGTAGAACAGAAAGAAGAACTTGATAGCCCAAGACACCAGAGCATGAGTCACTCAAGTTCTGCGAGAAAAGAGAAGCATGAAACTATTTATCATATAGTTAATAAAATTACAAGTGAATATTTTATATTTTAAAACAAATTGCAGAAGTACAGTGACACAAAATAATTCAGGAAATAAATATATAAGCTCCTAAAATAATGTACATCATTATTATTGTTGTCACCTGAATAAAACCTTTATTAATCTCCTTCATCATGACTACTTTTCATT
>NW_016860214.1:0-589 GCF_001698545.2 Rhinopithecus bieti | reverse complement strand
TTTTTTAGTATCTTCTTCAGTGTTTTTTTAGTTTCCATTATAGACACCTTTTGATTATTTTGTTAATTCTTTGGTATTTACTTTTATTTGTGATTATTGCAAATGGGATTAGATTTTTGATTTACTTTTAAAATTGTTCAATGTTGACATCTAAAAATGCTGCTGATTTTTGTATTTAATTTTGTATCCTGTAATTTAATGAATTTATCAGTTCTAATTGTTTTCAGTTGGGTATTTTAGATTTTTTCAAATGTAAGATCATATCATCTACAAACAAAATAATTGACTACATCCATTCCAATTCAGATGTGCTTTATTTCTTCTCTTGTCTGTTTGCTCTAATGAGGACTTCCAGTACTATGTTGAATAACAGTAGTGAAAGTGGTCATCCTTGTTGTGTTCCAGATCTTTAAAAAAGCCTTTCAGTTTTACTCCATTCAGTGTGATACTAGCTGAAGGTCTGCTGTGTATGACTTTTATTATATTATGTTCCTTCTATACACAATGTTTTGAGGGTTATTGTTATGAAGGGATTTTAAATGTTACGATATGCTACTCCAGCATCAATTGCAATATTCATATGTTTTTT
>NW_016860213.1:0-1022 GCF_001698545.2 Rhinopithecus bieti | reverse complement strand
TCCACCCCAAATCAACAGAATATACATTTTCTCAGCACCACATTCCACTTATTCTAAAATTGACCACATAATCTGAAGTAAAACACTCCTCAGCAAATGTAAAAGAACGGAAATTATAATAAACAGTCTCTCAGACCATAGTGCAATCAAATTAGAAATCAGGATTAAGAAACTCACTCAAAACCACACAACTACATGGAAACTGAACAACCTGTTCCTGAATGACTACTGGGTAAATAATGAAATGAAGGCAGAAATAAAGATGTTCTTTGAGGCCAATGAGAACAAAGACACAATGTACCAGAGTCTCTGGGACACATTTAAAGCAGTGTGTAGAGGGAAATTTATAGTACTAAATGCCTACAAGGGAAAGGAGAAAAGAGCTAAAGTTGATACCTTAACATCACAATTAAAAGAACTAGAGAAGCAAGAGCAAACAAATTCAAAAGCTAGCAGAAGACAAGAAATAACTAAGATCAGAGCAGAACTGAAAGAGATAGAGAGATAAAAAAACCTTTCAAAAAAATCACTGAATCCAGGAGCTGGTTTTTTGAAAAGATCAACGAAATAGATAGATTGCTGGCAAGAATAATAAAGAAGAAAAGAGAGAAGAATCAAATGGATGCAATAAAAAATGATAAAGGTGATATCACCACCGATCCCAAAGAAATACAAACTACCATCAGAGAAAACTATAAACATCTCTAGGCAAATAAACTAGAAAATCTAGAAGAAATGGATGAATTCCTGGACACATACACCCTCCCAAGACTAAACCAGGAAGAAGTTGAATCCCTGAATAGAACAGTAACAAGTTCTGAAATTGAGGCAGCAATTGATAGCCTACCAACCAAAAAAAGTCCAGGACCAGACGGATTCAGAGCCGAATTCTACTAGAGATATAAAAAGGAGCTGGTACCATTCCTTCTGAAACTATTCCAAATAACAGAAAAAGAGGGACTCCTACCTAACTCATTTTATGAGGCCAGCATCATCCTGATGCCAAAACCTGACAGAGACAT
>NW_016860212.1:0-589 GCF_001698545.2 Rhinopithecus bieti | reverse complement strand
ATATTTCTTTCCCTGGAGCAGTTGCTAACACTGTTTTCACAGAATCTGCAATGAGATATTCTGGAGCCTATTGATGCCTATAGTGAAAATTAATTCTCCTCAGATAAAACTAGAATGAAGCCTTCTGAGAAACAGTTTTGTGCAATGTGAATTCACCTTACAGAGTTTCACCATTCTTTTCATTGAGCAACTTGATAACTCTGTTTTCTTGGAATCTACAAAGGTATATTTGGGAGCGCATTGATGCCAATGGTGAAAAAACATATATCCTCAGATTAAATCTAGAAGAAGTTTTCCAAGAACCTGCTTTGTGATGAGTGAATTCATCTCACAGGGTTACACCGTTCTTTTCTTTGAGCCATTTGACAACACTGATTTCATGGAGTCTGCCAAAGAATATTTCTGAGTGCATTGAAGCCTATGGTGACAAAGGAAGTATCCCCATTGAGAAACCAAAAAGAAGCTTTCTGAGAAGCTGCTTTGTGATGTGAGAATTCAACTCACAGAGTAACCCTTTTCTTTTCATTGAGCTGTTTGCTAACACTGTTTTATTGGAATCTACAATGTTATATTTCAAAGCACATTGCAG
>NW_016860211.1:0-1018 GCF_001698545.2 Rhinopithecus bieti | reverse complement strand
CTATGTGAGATGAATAAATATTTCCAACACAAAGCAGTTTCACAGAAATCTTCCTTCCTCTTTTCTCTGAGGATATTTCCTTTTCACCATAGTCGTTGCTATACTCCCGAATATCTCTTTGTATCTTTTCTCCAAAAGGGACTACGGAGTCCTCTAGGAGAAGAAAGGTATATTTCTATGAGTGGAATGCACACGTCACAAAGCAGCGCGTCAGAAATCTTCTCTCCAGTTTCTATCTGAGAACGTTTCCTTTCTAAATGTAAGCCTCAAAGCCCTACAGAATATCCCTTCGCAGACTAAACAAAAACTGTGTTATGATACAGCTGAATGAAAAGAGAAGCTTAACTGTGTGGATGGAATTCATGTGATACAGAGCAGTTTCACAGAAAGCTTCCTTCTACTTTCTCTCTGAGGTTATTCTTTTTTCCAGCATATTCTAAAGAGCATGCCAAATGTCCTTTCTCAGATTCCACAGAATGATTTCAAACTGCTCAATGCAAAGAATGATTTAATGATATGAGATGAATACAAACATCACAAAAGAGTTGCACAGAAAGCTTCTCTCCAATTTTTGATGGAGGACATTTCCTTGCCTCACACACGCCTCCTGTCGCCACTTACTATCCCTTTGCAGAAACCTCAAAGACCGACTTTCAAACTGGGAAATGTAGAGTAAGCTTTAACCCTGTGAAAAGAACGTACATGTCAGAGAACAGCTTCTTCGAGTGTTTCTTTCTGTTTTTTATTGGACGACATTTCACTTTTTGCCATAGTCTTCAATGTACTCCAAAAGTCACTCTTATGTGTTTACAGGAACAGTGTTCAAACTGTGCATTATGAGAAGACAGTTATAAGTCACTGAGTGGCATGCACACATCACCAAGCAGTTTCTCAGAGAGCTTCTCTCCAGTTTTATCTGACTATATTTCCTAATTCACCAAAGACCCAAAGGTGATCCCAAATATCCCTTCGCGTATCGATCCACGAGGGAGTTTCCAAGCTGCATAATGTAAAGAAA
>NW_016860210.1:0-1021 GCF_001698545.2 Rhinopithecus bieti | reverse complement strand
AAAAAAAAAAAAAAGAGTTAAACATACTGCTACCATACGACCAAATTGTTCCACTCACATATTAACCCCAGATAAATGAAAACATACTTTCATAGCAAGGCTATATACAAATGTTAACAACTTAATTGGCAATGGCCCAAATCTACAAACAACCAAAATGTTCAACACATAAATAGATTAACAAACTGTAGTTATCCCTAAAAGGGAATACTGCTCAGCAGCAAATAGGAATAAACTACTAATATGCGCAAAAACAGATAAGTCTTATAAATAGTATGTCATTTGGAAAAAAAAAAAAAAACAGAAAAAATAGCTACTGAATGATTCCATTTACATAAAATTCAAGAAAATATCAACTAATCTAGTGATAGAAAGTAAATCAGTTTGCTTGGGGTGGTGGAGGAAGTTGCAGGGAGAAGTGGGAGGTAGACGACAGAGGGGCACAAAGAAACTTTTGTTGGGAATAATATGAACTTTCTCTTCATGGTAGTGATGGTTTTTCAAGTCAGCACATCTGCCAAAACTTACGGAACTGAACACTTAAAATTTGTACCATTTATTGTAGGTCAATTACACCTTAATAAAGCTGTTTAAGAAACATGTGGTTGTACAAGAAAGGAGTCACTTACTCTATTCCTTGATATATATCATTTAGAAGTGTCAAGGGAAATGTCTGGAAGTAATCAATGTTGGACTCAAGAAGATAATACATTACGCATGGTGATAAAAGAAATACAAGTGAAGTTCAGGGTACAGAAAAAGAGGCTGCTATTTTTCATTGTAAGGCTTTTATATATTGTTACTTGAAAATTATCTGTATAATGTATTGGTTTAATACAATTTAAAGTAACTTTAAAAAACAAATTGTTGGTTTCCCTATAAATTCTAAAACTTCTTAAATTCTGAAATTTCCTGACAAGAAATTCTGAGGCAAGGTAAAAGTTAAAACTCACATTATTTTGGTGGTGATACTAAATACTAAAATACTAGATACAATAATACTAAAAAATACAAGATAACA
>NW_016860209.1:0-1015 GCF_001698545.2 Rhinopithecus bieti | reverse complement strand
TCTGTGAAGAAAGTCGTTGGTAGCTTGATGGGGATGACATTGGATCTATAAATTACCTTGGACAGTATGGCCATTTTACAACATTGATTTTTTCTATCCACAAGCATGGGATGTTCTTCAATTTGTTTGTGTCTTCTTTTATTTCATTGAGCAGTGGTTTGTAAGTCTCCCTGAAGAGGTCCTTCACATTCCTTGTAAGTTGTATTCCTAGGTATTTCATTCTTTGCAGCAACTGTGAATTGGAGTTCACTCATAATTTGGCTCTCTGTTTGTCTGTTATTGGTGTATAGGTATGCTTGTTATTTGGGGCATTGATTTTGTATTCTGAAATTTTGCTGAAGTTGCTTATCAGTTTAAGGAGATTTTGAACTGAGATGATGGGATTTTCTAAATATACAATCATGTCATCTGCAAATAGGGACAATTTGACTTCCTGTTTTCCTAATTAAATACAGTTTATTTCCTTCTCTTGCCTGATTGCCCTGGCCAGAACTTTCAACACTATGTTGAGTAGGAGTAGTGAGAGAGTGCTTCCTTGTCTTATGCCAGTTTTCAAAGGGAATGCTTCAATTTTTTGGCCATTGAGTATGATATTGGCTATGGGTTTGCCATACATAACTCTTATTATTTTGAGATACATTCCATCAATACCTAGTTTACTGAGAGCTTTTAGCATGAAAGGCTGTTGAATTTTGTCAAAGGCCTGTTCTGAATCTATTGAGATAATTATGTGGTTTTTGTCATTGGTTCTGTTTATGTGATGGATACATGTATATTGAACCAACCATGTATCCGAAGGATGAAGCCAACTTCATTGTGATGGATAAGCTTTTTCATGTACTGCTGGATTCGGTTTGCCAGTATTTTATTGAGGTTTTGCCTAGGTGTTCATCAGGCATATTGGCCTGAAATTCTCTTTCTTTCTTTCTTTCTTTCTTTCTTTCTTTCTTTCTTTCTTTCTTTCTTTCTTTCTTTCTTTCTTTCTTTCTTTCTTTCTTTTTCTTTCTTTCTTTCT
>NW_016860208.1:0-587 GCF_001698545.2 Rhinopithecus bieti | reverse complement strand
CCCCGCCCCGTGACACACCACGCAGGCGCGCGCGCGCCCGCCCGCCCGCCGAAGCCCCGCCCCGGGCTGTATCGTTCCACGCATCGGAGAGCAGCGCCCCCGCGCGGCCCCAAGAGGTGCGGCGGGGCGGGGGTCGACAGCTCGCTGTCTACTCTGGTTCTGGTCCCTCCTGGCTCCAGGCGCCTCATCCCCGAACCCCGCACCCTCACTCTTCATCCGGCCTCAGCTTCACCCGTCCAGCCCTCTGCTCCCTTTCCGCGCTTCAGTCCGAACGCTGCGTCCCGTCCTATCTCACGGTGAAAGCGCGCTCTGCCCGTAGCGGGTGCGCCCCCGCCGCCCTGGGGGAGTGGGGTCCCATCTACTAACTGCAAGGACAGCGACTTTACCTCGAAAGGACGATCTTGCTGATCTGAAACTTGGAAGACCCCGCGGGGCCCGGCTGTCGGTGTGTCTAGGCCCCACCACCTCTCTTCACCGAGTGCCAGTGGTGGCCAGTGGGGAGCAAGTGTGGGGAAAAGGGGCCATTAAAACAGAAACCAAGGCCGGGCCGGTGGCTCAAGCCTGTAATCCCAGCACTTTGGGAGGCC
>NW_016860207.1:0-1690 GCF_001698545.2 Rhinopithecus bieti | reverse complement strand
GTGCCATCTCTGGTGCCACCACCTGGGTTCTGTCGATTAAAGGGTTCACAAAGGAGCACGTGTACTTGAGTAGTGGGGAGATCTAGGAATAAAACTGGGATTTAGAAGTGGTAAGTCCTAGGTTTGAGAGGGATTGAACTATTAATAACTAAAACTGATTTTAGGCTGGGCGTGGTGGCTTAGGCCTGTAATCCCAGCACTTTGGAAGGCCTAGGTGGGCAGATCACAAGTTCAGGAGTTTGAGACCAGCTTGGCCAACATGGTGAAACTTCACCTCCACTAAATATAGAAAAAAATTAGCCGGGCGTGGTGGTGGGCATCTGTAATCCCAGCTACTCAGGAGGCTGAGGCAGGAGAATCGCTTGAACCCAGGAGGCGGAGGTTACAGGGAGCCAAGATCGCGCCACTGCACTCCAGTCGGGCGACAAAGCAAGACTCTCTCCAAAAAAAAAAAAAAGTGATTTTACTTTTGAAATTCTGAAAAGGTACACAAACTTAATTACTACTAATTTGATTCCATTCTCCTTCAGTGCTCTGTCCTAAGAAGAAGGCAGAGTACAGTGACAACCCCAGACCTCAGAAGAAGATACCAATCCCTCCATTACCCTCTAAACTGCCACCTGTTAATCTGATTCACCGGGACATTCTGCGGGCCTGGTGCCAGCAATTGAAGCTGAGCTCCAAAGGCCAGGTGAGGGCCTAGGCTGGGGATGGTACTGCTGGGAGGAAGGGTAGGAACCTTACTTGCCTTACTAACTCAGTTTTCTGTTGTCTTAGAAATTGGATGCGTATAAGCGCCTGTGTGCCTTTGCCTACCCAAATCAAAAGGTAACTTTTTAAAGGATGTATGTTTCAGTGCTTATCCTAATTACCTATTGTAGCTTCAAAAGTGAGTAAAGGAACTGTCGTAGCCTCTGCTTGTCCCTCCACCCCTAATTCTAAGAAAGAACTTACCATGTTCTTTCCCAAAGTATTTCCCATGCCTACTTTCCTTTTTTTTTTCTTGAGATGGAGTCTCACACTGTCACCCAGACTGGAGTGCTGTGGCACCACCTCAGCTCACTGCAACCTCCACCTCCCGAATTCAAGCAATTCTCCTACCTCAGCCTCCCAAGTAGCTGAGATTACAAGCGCCCGCCACCACGCCCAGCTAATTTTTTGTATTTTTAGTAGAGGTGGGGTTTCACTATTTTGATCAGGCTGGTCTTGAACTCCTGACCTCGTGGTCTGCCCACCTTGGCCTCCCAAAGTGCTGGGATTACAGGTGTGAGCCACCGTGCCTGGCCTTCCATCCCTACTTCTCACCAAGTCTGCAAAGAATAATAAAAATGAGGCAGCCCAGCCTGGCCAACATGGTGAAATCCTGTCTCTACTAAAAATACAAAAATTAGCCAGGTGTGGTGGTGCATGCTTGTAATCCCAGTTATTCAGGAGGCTGAGGCAGGAGAATTGCTTGAAACCAGGAGGCAGAGGTTTCCGTGAGCCGAGATGCACCATTGCACTCCAGCCTGGGCACAAGAGTGAAACGCTGTCTCAAAAAAAGAGGGGGGCCGGGCGCGGTGGCTCAAGCCTGTAATCCCAGCACTTTGGGAGGCCGAGACGGGCAGATCACGAGGTCAGGAGATCGAGACCATCCTGGCTAATACGGTGAAACCCTGCCTCTACTTAAAATACAAAAAACTAGCAGGGC
>NW_016860206.1:0-593 GCF_001698545.2 Rhinopithecus bieti | reverse complement strand
TACGGTGCCCAGGTTAATAATTTTTTTTTGGTTTTTTTGGAGACAGAGTTTCGCTCTTGTTGCCCAGGCTGGAGCGCAATGGTGCGATCTCGGCTCACTGCAACCTCTGCCTCCCAGGTACAAGTGATTCTCCTGCCTCAGTCTCCCAAGTAGCTCGGATTACAGGCATGTGCCACCACGCCCGGTTAATTTTTTTATATTTAGTAGAGACAGGGTTTCACCATGGTAGGAAGGCTGGTCACGAACTCCTGACCTCAGGTGATCCACCTGCCTTGGCCTCCCAGAGTGCTAGAATTACAGGCATGTGCCACCATGCCCAGTCAAAAATTTGTTTTTCTTTCTTCCTTTCTTTCTTTCTTTCTTTCTTTCTTTCTTTCTTTCTTTCTTTCTTTCTTTCTTTCTTTCTTTCTTTTCTTTCTTTCTTTCTTTCTTTTTCTTTCTCTCTCTCTCTTTCTTTCTTTCTTTCTTTCTTTTTTTTTTTGAGACGGAGTCTTGCTCTGGCGCCCAGGCTGGAGGGCAATGGCACGATCTCGGCTCGCTGCAAGATCCACCTCCCGGGTTCGCACCATTCTCCTGCCTCAGCCTCCAGAGTA
>NW_016860205.1:0-677 GCF_001698545.2 Rhinopithecus bieti | reverse complement strand
CGACCTTGGTGGAGCCCACCGCAGCTCAGGGAGGCATGCCTGTCTCTTTAGAATCCACCTCTGGGGACAGGGCATAGCTAAACAAAAAGCAGAAGAAACCTCTGCAGATGTAAATGACCCCGCCTGAGAGCTTTGAAGAGAGCAGTTGATCTCTCAGGATGGAGGTTGAGAACTGAGAATGGACAGACTGCCCACTCAAGTGGTTCCCTGACCCCTGAGTAGCCTAACTGGAAGACATCCCTCACTAGGTGCAGACTGATACCTCACACTTCACACAGTGGGGTGCACCCTGAGACGAAGCTTCCAGAGCAAGAATCAGACAGCAACACTCGCTGTTCAGCAATATTCTGTCTTCTGCAGCCTCTGCTGCTGATTCCCAGGCAAACAGGGTCTGGAGTGGACCTCAACCAATCTCCAGCAGACCTGCAGCTGAGGGTCCTGACTGTTAGAAGGAAAACTAACAAACATAAAGGATACCTACACCAAAGCCCTATCAGTACGTGACCATCATCAAAGACCTAAGGAAGATAAAACCACAAAGATGGGGAAAAAGCAGGGCAGAAAAGCTGGAAATTCAAAAAATCAGAGGTCATCTCCCCCTACAAAGGAATGCAGCTCATCACCAGCAATGGATCAAAGCTGGAAAGAGAATGACTTTGAGGAGTTGAGAGAAGAAA
>NW_016860204.1:0-676 GCF_001698545.2 Rhinopithecus bieti | reverse complement strand
ATTATATATATATATAACATCGTAGTTATCCACTAACTGATTGATAGACACGATGGTTCCATATCTTTGCAATTGCAAATTGTGCTGCTATAAACATGCATGTACATCTGTCTTTTTCATGTAATGACTTATTTTCCTTTGAGTAGACATCCAGTATTGGGATTGCTGGATCAAATAGTAAATCTACACTTAAGACCTGAGTTTTTTAAGGCCCCAGGTGATATAATAATATGGGTAAAAAAGAATACTTCTATTATTATATTAGAGTTAGATTTGTCCATGTATTAGCTACTACAATCAAGATAATGTCAATAGCTACATCATAGGGTTGCTATATTGCTTAATGAGTTAATATATGTCCTCTGCATATATTAACAATATGTGCAACATAGCAACCCTATGATGAACAGAGTACAGAATAACATCAAGAAATGCTTGCTAGAGAGGGGAGCAGAGCAAGATGGCCGAATAGGAACATCTCCAGTCTCCAGCTCCCAGTGCCAGCGACACAGAAGATAGGTGATTTCTGCATTTTCAGTTGAGTAACGCAGCTCATCGCCAGCAATGGATCAAAGCTGGAAAGAGAATGATTTTGATGAGTTGAGAGAAGAAGGTTTCAGTCCATCAAACTTCTCAGAGATGAAGGAAGAATTATGTACCCAGCGCAAAGAAACTA
>NW_016860203.1:0-674 GCF_001698545.2 Rhinopithecus bieti | reverse complement strand
ATTGTGGTCTGAGAGACAGTTTGTTGTGATTTCTTTTCTTTCACATTTGCTGAGGAGGGCTTTACTTCCAACTATGTGGTCAATTTTGAAATAAGTGTGATGTGGTGTTGATAAAATGTACGTTCTGCTGATTTGGGGTGGAGAGTTCTGTAGATGTCTATTAGGACTGCATGGTACAGAGCTGAGTTCAAGTCCTGGGTATCCTTGCTAAACTTCTGCCTCATTGATCTGTCTAATATTGACAGTGGGGTGTTAAAGTATCCCATTATTATTGTATGGGAGTCTAAGTCTCTTTTTAGGTCTCTCAGGACTTGCTTTATGCATTTGGGTGCTCCTGTATTGGGTGAATATATATTTAGGATAGTTAATTATTCTTGTTGAATTGATCTGTTTACCATTATGTAATGCAACCTCTGCTTTTTTTTTTTTTTTTTCCATTTGCTTGGTAGATATTCCCCATCCCTTTATGTTGAGCCTATATGCATCTCTGCACATGAGATGGTTCTCCTAAATACAGCACACTGATGGGTCTTGATTGCTTATCCAAGTTGCCAGTCTGTGTCTTTTAATTGGGGTACTTAGCCCATTTCCATTTAAGGTTAATATTGTTATGTGTTTTGATTCTGTCATTATGATGTTAGCTGGTTATTTTGCTCATTAGTTGATGCAGTTTC
>NW_016860202.1:0-1531 GCF_001698545.2 Rhinopithecus bieti | reverse complement strand
CCCTAGAACTTAAATTATAATAATAAAAAAAAAGAAAACAAAAGTGATCAATGTCACTAGTCAGGGAAATGCAAATTAAACCACAATGAGCTATTACTTTGCAACTGTTAGAATAGCTGCTATCAAAAAGACAAAAGATAACAAGTACTGGCAAGAATGTAGAGAAAAGGTAACTCTTGTACATTGTTGCTGAGAATATAAATTAATACAGCCATTATAGAAAACAGTGTGGAGGGTCTTTAAAAAAGTTAAAAATAAAACTATCATATGATCCAGCAATCCCACTACTGGGTAAATATTCAAATGAAATGAAATCAGTATGTCAAAGAAAAAAATTTAAATAGGCTCAAACTATACACATTTAATATGTACTACAGGTGACTTCTCAAATCACTAAGTTTGTGAGGTGAGGGTGGGAAAATTGACTTTTAATACATGATGTTGCGACAAATGGATAACTATTTGAAGAAAAGATAAAACTGGATCTATACCTCATACCATATATCAGTATAAACTCCAATTCATATAACTACATGCCAAAAAAAGAAACCATACAAGTACTAGAAGGAAATACAGGTAAATTCTTTTATAACCCAGGAATAGGGAAGGCCTTTCAGTTCATGACTCAAAATCTGGAAACAATAAAAACTTGATATGGTTTGGCTGTGTTCCCACCCAAAATCTCAACTTGAATTGTATCTCCCAGAATTCCCACGTGTTGTGGGAGGGACTCAGGGGGAGGTAACTGAATCATGGAGGCCTGTCTTCCCCATGCTATTATCATGATAGTGAATAAGTCTCATGAGATCTGATGGGTTTATCAGGGATTTCCGCTTTTGCTTCTTCCTCATTTTCTCTTGCCGCTGCCATGTAAGAAGTGCCTTTTGCCTCCTGTCATGATTCTGAGGCCTCCCCAGTCATGTGGAACTGTAAGTCCAGTTAAATATCCTTTTTGTCCCAGCCTCAGGAATGTCTTTATCAGCAGTGAGAGAATGAATTGATACAGTAAATTGGTACCAGTAGAGTGGGGCGCTGCTGAAAAGGTACCCGAAATGTGGAAGCAACTTTGGAACTGGATAACACGCAGAGGTTGGATAGTTTGGAGGGCTCAGAAGAAGACAGGAAAATGTGGGAAAGTTTGGAACTCCCTAGAGACTTGTTGAATGGCTTTAACCAAAATGCCAATAATGATATGAACAATAAGGTCAAGGCTGAGGTAGTCTCAGATGGACATGAGGAACTTGTTGAGAACTGGAGCAAAGGTGACTCTTGTTATGTATTAGCAAAGACACTGTCAGCATTTTGCCCCTCCCCAAGAGATTTGTGGAACTTTTAACTTGAGAGAGATGATTTAGCGTACCTGGCAGAAAAAATTTCTAAGCAGCAAAGCATTCAAGATGTGACTTGGGTACTGTTAAAGGCATTCAGCATAAAAGTTCAGAAAATTTGCAGCCTGACTATGTGATAGAAAAAGAAAACCATTTTCTGGGGCGAAATTCAAGCCAGCTGTAGAAATTTGCATAAGTAGCAA
>NW_016860201.1:0-602 GCF_001698545.2 Rhinopithecus bieti | reverse complement strand
CATTGTGGTTTTTTCCTCAATCACATGGAAGGAAACATCTATCATCCTCTCCTGAAGGGAGTTCCTCCTAGGTCTGGTGGGACCTTTGTATGGTAATTAGGATTTAAATCCCCTGTTAGGAAATCTGCTGGTTTAAGGGAATTATCAGTGGTTAGTGTTAAATTACCTTTTCCTAACATAATAGCACCATACTTTAAGATTTTGAGGTAGTAAGCTACCTTTTGCTTTTTTGACTTAGAATAATTCTGAACTGGTGAGGTATGCTCAAAATGAGATTTCCTCTAAAAGTTACTTTTCTACTTTCTTCTGTTAGCAAAGCAGTTGCTGCTACAGATTGAATGAATTTGGGTTATCCATGGGTTACTGGGTTAAGGATTTTTGATAGGAAAACTACAGGTTGTCAGTGGTCTGAGTGTTTTCAGGTTATGTCCTTGTTTACACTGACAATAAGGTAGTATTGGAGTGTTACAGGGTCATGGAGAAGACTAAAATATCAATTATAGGTTTTAAATTTACTCTGACTTTAAAGAAATAGAGCACTTTTTTTTTAAGATATTTGTCTCTCTCTCTCTCCTCTGTCTCTGTCTCTCCATCTCTCTCTC
>NW_016860200.1:0-676 GCF_001698545.2 Rhinopithecus bieti | reverse complement strand
GTCTCGGCCTCCCAAAGTGCTGGGATTACAGGCTTGAGCCACCGCGCCCGGCGAAAATATTTCTAACAACATGTAATTAATCTCCCAATAAATGTCAAGATAAAATTACAGACTCTGCTAATCAAAGACTGCTGGCACATATAATTTTTTTTTTTTTTTTTTTTTTTTTAAAAGGGTCTTTGTCTGTCACCCAGGCTAGACTGCAGTGGCATAATCACGGCCTGTTGCAACCTCCACTTCCCAGGTTCAAGCGATCCTCCCACCTCAGCCTCCTACATAGTAGCTGGGACCACAGGTGTGTGCCACCAAGCCCAGATAAATTGTTGGATTGACAGAGTTTTACCATGTGGCCCAGGTTGGTCTTCAACCCCTGGACTCAAGCATTTCACCCGCCTTAGCCTCCTAAAGTCTTAGTATTACAAGTGTGAGCTACCAAGCCCAACCATATATATTTGCTCTGTATTAATTATATGTCAAACAAGCTAGTCAAAGAAATAGACCAAACACAATTAGACTTTAATCAAAATCACTTATTACTTTTCGTGATGACAGAACTGAGTTCATAAGAAATTGACCTAACAAGAAAAACAAGACTAAGAGAGAAAATGTCAAGAATAAGATATATCGGCCGGGCGCGGTGGCTCAAGCCTGTAATCCCAGCACTTTGGGAGGCCGA
>NW_016860199.1:0-202 GCF_001698545.2 Rhinopithecus bieti | reverse complement strand
TCACTCACTCATTCACTCACTCATTCACTCACTCACTCATTCACTCATTCACTCACTCACTCACTCATTCACTCACTCATTCACTCACTCACTCATTCACTCATTCACTCATTCACTCACTCATTCACTCACTCACTCACTCATTCACTCTCACTCACTCATTCACTCACTCATTCACTCACTCATTCACTCACTTACTCAT
>NW_016860197.1:0-202 GCF_001698545.2 Rhinopithecus bieti | reverse complement strand
AGCTGGGCTGGGTTGGACTGAACTGGGCTGAGCTGGGCTGGGCTGAGCTAGACTTAGCAGAGCTGGATTGGTTTGGGTTGAGCTGGGTTCAGCTGGGCTAGGCTGAGCTGGGCTGGGCTGAGCTGGGCTGGGCTGGGCTGGGCTGAGCTGAGCTGGGCTGGGCTGGGCTGGGCTGGGCTGGGCTGGGTGGGCTTAGGTGGAC
>NW_016860196.1:0-200 GCF_001698545.2 Rhinopithecus bieti | reverse complement strand
ACGCACACATGCACACACACACGCACACATACACACGCACACACATGCACACACACATGCACACATACACACGCACACACATGCACACACACACGCACACATACACACGCACACACGCACAGACACACGCACACACGCACACACACGCACACATACACACGCACACACATGCACACACACACGCACACATACACACGCAC
>NW_016860195.1:0-1126 GCF_001698545.2 Rhinopithecus bieti | reverse complement strand
CCGTTCTACTACTCATTCTCTTCCCCTCTCCCCACTTCTCCCGTTGGCTCTGTAGAGGCCAAAGCCCCTGGAATGACACTGCCTAGAGATCTGGGGCAGAGTCTTGACCTGGAGGATTGGGAAGCCCTTTTTCTCTGTGTTTCCAGGCACTGGGAGGGATAGTGCACAGGGCAGACGGGGTCACAGCCCTGGGAGCCTGGATTCTAGTGGGAAATTGCCAACCTCAGACATTGAGGAGGGGGGTGGATCTCAGGAGCTCCGTGGCCCCCGTGGCGGGTGGCCCCTGAATGGGACCCAGCAGACAGAGCCCACGCCCACCCCTGTGGAAGGTTCCGCTGGACGGTGCCACAGGGACGGCCCAGAGCAGAGGTGATGGGTCGGACCGTGCCGTCATGGGGTCCCAATGGCTCTGCATAGATCAGGGGACAGACGAGAGGGAGGGCCAGGTGTGGACAGCTGCCCAGGTCAGACCCGCCGAGGCTCGGAACCAGGATGGGGGCAGGGGTGGGGTGGGGGGTGGAGCCCACGAGGTTGCTGGTGGCCGATGTGGTGTGTGAGTGGGAGGTGTCATTGATCCGAGCAGGGGTGGGGCCCCTCTGCCCTCTGAGAGACAGGGAGGAAGTGGAAAGGAGCTGGCTTAGGGAGGCAGAACTGAGGTTTCCAAGGTGCTTATGGGGTGTTTGCTGGAGGTGGGTGCCCATGGTCCCAGACTCCCCACCTTACAGTCACCATGGGGGTGGAAGAGGGGCTTGCTAAATGCAACTGTCCAGGTCCTGTGCCCGCAGGTTCCGATGCAGCAACCCTCTAGGGGAAGGGCACTGAGGGGAAGGGTTGGAGGTCACGGTGACAGGGAGGAGAGACCATTTGTGTGCAGTCGTTGCTGTGTCAGCCTGGCCTGCATGAGTCCACTTGTCTCCGCCACTCCATAGGACAGGCACTCATCCCGAAGGAAACAGGCTGGGAGCTAAGCAGCGGTCCAAGGCCTTTTTAGGGGTGGGGCAAGGTTGAGATCTAAACCCAGGGCTTGGGCTCCCCAGGAGCCCATTGCCCAGGCCTTCGGGGTTGGGTGTGTGGTTGGAGGCTGGCAGGGGGAGTACAGTGTTCCACAGACCTCCCAGCCCAGGCT
>NW_016860194.1:0-318 GCF_001698545.2 Rhinopithecus bieti | reverse complement strand
CTTCTTTCTTTTCTTTTTTCTTTTTTAGATAGGGTCTTGTTCTGTTACCCAGGTTGGAGTGCAGTGGCACAATCCTAGCTCACTGCAGCCTCCAACTCCTGGGCTCAAGCCATCCTCCCGCCTCAGCCTCCCAAAGTGCTGGGATTACAGATGTGAGCCGCCACACTCAATTATTATTCTTTTCTTTCTGTTCATTGAATCATTAACTCTGTTTTAGATTTGGTTCCCCAAAAGCAGATCTGGCAATCTGAGACAGAGAATTTATATGAAAGTCGTTTTGTTGTTGTTGTTGTTGTTTAGTTTTTGGTTTTGTGGGTT
>NW_016860193.1:0-737 GCF_001698545.2 Rhinopithecus bieti | reverse complement strand
CAACAAAAAAGGGATAATGCAATGCCCACCCTCTTATGGGAGCAGGAACTTCAGGCCATCGCAGCTCAGGAACCACTGTGGAATGATGGACTGGTGTCTCCTGTTGGGGAGTGGATTCCAGATTCTAGAAGTGTCCAGATTGGCCCTTCCCCATAGCTGGTGAGGGTGTTTGCTCAAGGGTCCCCTAGCAGAAAACTCTCAGGCAGGTGCTTCAAGGTTATTCAAAGGTGTGAGAATCCGTCTCTGCCTCTGTCTCATTTCCGTCTGTCTCTCCAGCTTTCCTTCCCTCTCTCCCTCCCATTTTCTCCCCTCTCCCTCCCTCTCTTCCTCCTGGTTTCTCTCCCTTCCCTCCCTCTCTCCCTCCTGGTTTCTCCGCCCCCCCCACCCTCTCCCCTCCCATTTTCTTCCCCTCCTGGTTTCTCCCCTCTCCCTCCCTCTCCCCACCCTCCCGTTTTCTCCCTTCTCCCTCTTTCCCCACTTTTCTCCCTTCTCCCTCCCTCTCCCCTCTGGTTTCTCCTCCATCCCCCCCTCTCCCCTCCCGTTTTCTTCCCTCTCCCTCCCTCTCCCCACCCTCCCATTTTCTCCCTTCTCCCTCCTTCTCCCCTCCCATTTTCTCCCCTCCCTCCCTTTCCCCTCCTGGCTTCTTTCCTCTCTGTCCCTCTCTACCCCGCCCCTGTTTTCTCCCTTCTCCTTCCCTCTCCCGTCCCAGTTTCTCCCCTCTCCCTGCTCTCCTTCTC
>NW_016860192.1:0-677 GCF_001698545.2 Rhinopithecus bieti | reverse complement strand
TGGATCCCACATTCTTCCTTTTAAATCCATGAGTTTCCCTTTTTCATGATGTGAGCAAATTGAAACCTACGTGCTAGTGCTTGCAAAACGTACCACGCTACAGAGAAGCTTTCTGACTGTCCTAGTCCTGTTATCATTGGTTTTGCAAGAGTGATTCAGGAAATGTTCATATATCTAATTCCCACATGCACAATGAAACACGGGAGGATTCCACAGGTAGATATTTAATATACAAATAGTCCAAAGGAGCTGTTCAAATGCATTTTTTTTTTTTTGAGACGGAGTCTTGCTCTCTTGCCTGGGCTGGAGTGCAGTGGCTGGACCTCAGCTCACTGCAAGCTCCGCCTCCCGGGTTTACGCCATTCTCCTGCCTCAGCCTCCTGAGTAGCTGGGATTACAGGCGCCCGCCACCTCGCCCAGCTAGTTTTTTGTATTTTTTAGTAGAGATGGGGTTTCACTGTGTTAGCCAGGATGGTCTCGATCTCCTGACCTCGTGATCCACCCGTCTCGGCCTCCCAAAGTGCTGGGATTACAGGCTTGAGCCACCGCGCCCGGCCTTCAAATGCATTTTATTTTGAGGATCCAACTAGTTAATACGTGAGGATCGTTGCCAAGAAACATTGTATTCTTTTTCTCTCTAGAAATGCCTCTAGAAATGCCTAAGATAATTGTCTTTT
>NW_016860191.1:0-1019 GCF_001698545.2 Rhinopithecus bieti | reverse complement strand
TCCCAGCCACATATTTTCTCAGCTTCTCCTATTTCCACAGTGCATTTTTTTTATCATGTTTGCTATATGTGCCATACCCTTTTCTCCCAGTATTGTTCTCTCTCTTCTTTTTCTTCCTACTGCTCAGTTAGAGGAACAATTGGGGTTTGGGATGTTGTATAGGCCCAGCTCCTTCCAGAGTCACAGGCCCACTCCTACACATCCTACAGAGGCCTCCCTTCCCCCTTTCCCCTTCCTTTCCTCTCTTACTTTCCATTTTCTGGGTGAAGGGTGACTTTTGACGGAGCACTCAAGAGTGTGGAAGCCATCACCTCTGGATTTTTTGCATTAAGATAGCTGCTATGACACCCTTTTTGTCACTTCCACACCTCTTTCCACAGCCCTAGTAACCCAGCTCAGGAGATAGTATTGTAGAAAGTCTTACTCAATAATATTCAACAAATGTCCTCGTTACTTGTGTTCCTTTCTTTTCAAATCCTGACTATCATTGTCCCCCATCTCCTGGGCCAACTGAACTTCCAGAGATTTCATATTGGTATTTGGTAGCTTCAGTGTTTCTGGTTCATTCTGTTTTGAGCCCCCGACATCTATTTTCTTGCCAAAACTGCTGCACAATTGGTTGTAGAGGGGTCAGAGAAGGGAGAAGACAGACATTTAAGTCCTAACTAGAGTCAAAAGTGCCTTTACAGGAAGACTGCTCCAGCCCAGGAGGTTGAGGCTACAGTGAGCCATGATCATACCACTGCCCTTGTCTCAAAAAAAAAGAAAGAAAAGAAAAAAATAAGCCGGGCCCAGTGGCTCAAGCCTGTAATCCCAGCATTTTGGGAGGCTGAGGCAGGAGGATCACTTGAGTCCAGGAGTTTGAGGCCAGCCTGGGCAACAAAGGGATACCCTGTCTCCACAAAATTTTTTTTTAAAAACTAGCCTGGCATAGTGGCACATGCCTGTAGTCTCAGGTATTTGGAAGGCTGAGATACTAGGATCACTTGAGCCCAGGTGGTTGAGGTTGCAATGAGCCA
>NW_016860190.1:0-1511 GCF_001698545.2 Rhinopithecus bieti | reverse complement strand
ACTGCGCCCGGCCTAGATTCTTATATTAATTCGCTATGTGGTATTCCATTTTATAGATATGTTATGCTTAACCCAATCCCCTAGGATATTTTATTTCTAATTTTTGCTATTATCAATAGTGCTGTGGTGATTATGTGCATTTCCCCATGCTGAGTATTCCATTAGAACATGGAAAAATGGAATTATTGGGGCAAAAGTATTATGCTTATTTTCAAGACTTTTAATTCATGTTTTCATTCTACTATGTAGAAAGGCTGAACTGGGCTGGGCGCGGTGGCTCAAGCCTGTAATCCCAGCACTTTGGGAGGCCGAGACGGGCGGATCACGAGGTCAGGAGATCGAGACCATCCTGGCTAACACGGTGAAACCCCGTCTCTACTAAAAAATACAAAAAAACTAGCTGGGCGAGGTGGCAGGCGCCTGTAGTCCCAGCTACTCAGGAGGCTGAGGCAGGAGAATGGCGTGAACCCGGGAGGCGGAGCTTGCAGTGAGCTGAGATCTGGCCACTGCACTCCAGCCCGGGCGACAGAGCGAGACTCCGTCTTAAAAAAAAAAAAAGAAAAAAAAAAGAAAGGCTGAAATGGTTTACATTCCATATCAGTGTTTGATATTATATACTTTCCTGCACTATTTTATATAATGTTTGCCAATTTGATAGGTGAAAATAGATTTCCATTTTAATTTATATTCTTGTTAGATTGGACATTTAACAGTATTTATTGGCCATTTTATTTTTTCTTTATATTTTAGCCTATATTTCTTACTGACTTAAAGAGCTGTTTATCTATAAAGGATATCAACTCTTTGCACATATATTACAGTTTTTTCTTCATGCATTATTGTTTTGCCCGCACCCGGTCGTCTTTTCTTTAGAGTTTACATTATACATATTTGACTTTAGCTGATAAGATGAAACAAATAATACTATTTATATAATCTTGAAATATAGAGAATAAGAAATATATATTAAACTTCTGAGAATGAGTATTTCAGTGGGAAAAGTTACTATGTGCTACTCAGGTTTTTCTCAGCATTTAAATTAAGCTGATCATGTTCTGGATAATTTATAAATTTATATTCTTTCTGATATATTTTTCTTTTTTGCTTTCCTTGTTTAGATGCCCACCACTGATGGATATTACCCTACACATGTTGAATGGATATCTTCTTGCATCTAAAGCCTACCTTAGTGCTCATCTGAAGGAAACAGAGCAAGATAGGCCTTCCCAGAATAATACAATTGGCTTAGTTGGACAAACTGATGCTCCGGAAGTTACCAGAGAAGAATTGAAAAATGCATTACTGGCTGCTCAGGTAAATTTTGCTAAAGTAAAATTTAATCAAAAAGAGCAAGGGCTTCTCTACTAGTGTAATCAGTTGAATAGATGGCACGTTATGCCCTCCATGTACATTGGTGACATATTGTGCATTTCTTTTATTATAGAATCTATTAGAATGATGTTACCTTTGCTTCTGAATATCAGATATATTTCTTTCTTTCTTTTTTTTTT
>NW_016860189.1:0-673 GCF_001698545.2 Rhinopithecus bieti | reverse complement strand
TCTAAGGGTTTCGGTCCCACAGACCCTGACTCATTGACAGATGAGTAAAGTACACTCACACACAGATATTCTGGTTTGCCAGTCTAGCTTAGCATCTGGGCTGCTTACAGACTCCAGCAGAGTGTAGTAAACAGTTTTGACTGTGCCCCTGAGCAGCTGCTGAGACTTGCATTTATTCAGTAAGGATTAATATACAAATTCTTGAGTCAACACCACTAAAGTGTAATTGACAGTGTAGACTTCCCAATTAGAAAGCAATTAAGCATCTGTGGAAAGTCAGATGTTAGTCTTAGGAACACAGGAGTGAATATACTAGTTAGGTAAACACCCCACATCCTTTGTTTGTACTCTAACTTATTTAACTAAAGGGAAACGTGTGCCTTCAGTCAAGTTTATTACTGGGGCTTATGGCAATCCCCAGCAGTTCCAAGAAGGTTTGCATCTGATAATTTTCCCCACCATCGTGACGGAACCCCTACAGATGTAAAAGCAGCAAGAGGAAATTCTAGAGTACAAAACAGTTTCTGTGGGAATTGAAAAGAAAACTTTGATTTCAATATCAGTACACATTGTGCAATGCTTTATACTTGATACAGAATAGAACTCTGGAGGTTTTCCTCCTTAGATCTCTTTTACAAAAGTGAGTGGAAATGTGAAATCACATGTTTTGGTC
>NW_016860188.1:0-675 GCF_001698545.2 Rhinopithecus bieti | reverse complement strand
GGCCTCTGTTCTGTTCCATTGGTTTACATATGTGTTTTGGTACCAGTACCATGATGTTTTGGTTATTATAGCCTTGTTGTGTAGTTTGAAGTCAGGCAGCATGATGCCTCCAGCTTTGTTCTTTTGGTTAGGATTGTCTTCGCTATATGGGCTCTTTTTTTTTTTTTTTTGGTTGGATTTTTTTCCCTTATTGGGGTTTTTTTTTTTTTTTTTTTGATTCCATATGAAATTTAAAGTAGTTTTTTTCTAAATCTGTGAAGAAAGTCAATGGTAGTTTGATGGAAATAGCATTGAATCTGTAAATGACTTTGGGCAGTATGGCCATCTTCACAATACTGATTCTTTCTGTCCATAAGCATGGAATTTTTTTTCCATTGGTTTGTTTCCTCTCTTATTTCCTTGAGCAGCATTTTGTAGTTCTCCTTGAAGTGGTCTTTCACGTCCCTTGTAAGTTGTATTCCTAGGTATTTTATTCTGTTTGTAGCAATTGTGAATGGGAGTTTACTTATGATTTGTCTCTGTGTTTGTCTATTATTGGTATATAGGAATGCTTGTGATTTTTGCACATTGATTTTGTATCTGGAGACTTTGCTGAAGTTGCTTATCAGCTTAAGGAGGTTTTGGGCTGAGATGATGGGGTTTTCTAAATATACAGTCATGTAATCTGCAAGCAGA
>NW_016860187.1:0-338 GCF_001698545.2 Rhinopithecus bieti | reverse complement strand
CTACCCAGGTGGACATGAGAGCCGCTCAAAGTAGCTCAGGATGAAGAAATCGCTCGACTTCTAATGGCTGAAGAAAAGAAAGCTTACAAAAAAGCCAAGGAGCGGGAGAAATCATTTTTGGACAAAAGAAAGCAAGACCCTGAGTGGAAGCCCAAAGCAGCTAAAGCAGCATATTCAAAGTCGAAAGAGAGTGATGAACTTCACCGTTCTAAGAATGAAAGGCCAGCACGGCCACCACCACCTATCATGACAGATGGTGAAGATTTGGATTACACTCATTTTACAAACCAGCAGAGTTCCACACGGCATTTCTCAAAATCAGAGTCCTCTCATAAAGG
>NW_016860186.1:0-7861 GCF_001698545.2 Rhinopithecus bieti | reverse complement strand
TGGAGGATACGGTCACATTCCCTGGGCCTGTGCCTTTGAGCCCAAGGGAGAAGTGACAGCCCTGCTGACCTCTGATCTACCTTTGGGTTATTCTTGTCTTTTCTTGAAGGATAAGACATGTTTACAGCTGGATAGCTCTATTGGCCCATTCTATAGAATTCCAGAAGTCCAACAGCCTTCCTTCATTTTATCCCATCTCTGTCCCCTTCAGTCCAAGTTAGCAGCATTTCTGCTGGTACAAAATTCTCAAAACCCTTTTGGGCCTCCTGTGCAATTCAAAGTAGGTACAAAATCAGACAAGAGAGTCGTCCACATATATTTCCTAGACAACTGCCTTTCTATTCCTGGATTCTGCTGAGCTGTTCATTGGATCTATGAATTGCACATGTAATATCTTTAGTAAATTGTTTTCCAGACATATCCTTGATGTTCTCTCCAGAACACACTTTCTAAGTTTTGCAATATGAATAGGATGAGAATTTCCCAAATCTTCAAGTCTGGTCCCTTTTACTTAAAAGTCATTCCTCAAATTAATTCTTTCTTTCACATTTTACTATAAAGCAGCAAAAGAAGCCAGGTCAGGTCTTTGACACTTGGCTTAGAAATCTACTCAGCTAAATATTCATTCATCACTTATAAATTCTACTTTCCACCAAACACTAGAACACAATTTGTCCAAGTTATTTGCTAATTTATAACAAGAATAACCTTTCCTCCCGTTTCCAATAACATGTTCCTCATTTCTGTTTGAGACCACACCAGAAGAACCTTAAACATTCGTATTTTACCATATGATGTTCATGATGATATATATATTCCATAAGATGACAGAAGCTTTCTCTCTTTACAGCTCTTCTCTTTTCCTTCTGAGCCTTCACCAAAATCATTTTAATGTCCGTATTTCTACCAATAGTCACTTCAAAGGAATCAAGGCTTCTACTAACATGCTTCTCATTTTATTTTAATTACCATTTCAAAATCCTAACTTTAATTATTGTCACATTCAGGTTTTGAAGGTTAGGACTTCAACATTTGGACTCTTTTTTTGGAGACAGAGTTTCAGTATGTTGCTCAGGCTAGTGTGTAGTGGCTATTCACAGGCATGATTATAACTCACTACGGCCTTGAACCTCTGACCTTTATCCTCCTGCTTCAGCCTTTTGAGCAGCTGGGACTATAGGCATGCACCACTGAGCCAAACTTCAACATATGAATGTTTTTTGGAGACACAATTCAACCAACAGGAACATTACTTTTTTGCAAATATCAATATGAAATCTTTGTGTGAGACATATTTTATGCTTACAGTCCATTGCAGTTATGATTTTTATTGATGTTCAGATTGTCCCATATTTGGCCTGTGAGATTTTCATCAAATTGACTTCTGAGTCTCTTTGACATGACCCAATGGTCTTTGATACTTTTTTTTTTTTTTTTTTGAGACGGAGTCTTACTCTGTCACCCAGGCTGGAGTGCAGTGGTCTAATCTTGGCTCACTACAACCTCCGCCTCCTGAGTTCAAGCGATTCTCCTGCCCCAGCCTCCCAAGTAGCTAGGATTACAGGTACCTGCCACCATGCCCAGCTAATTTTGTACTTTTAGTAGAGACAGAGTTTCTCCATGTTGGCCAGGCTGGTCTCTAACTCCTGACCTCAAGTAATCTGCCTGCCTTGGCCTCCGAAAGTGCTGGGATTACAGGCATAAGCCACCGCACCCCGCCTGATACTTTCCTTGTATTATTATTTTTTTCTAATTTTGTGGGAGGAGATTTGCTTTCCTTTTCTCTGAAAGGGGAGGAAATTGAAACTGAGTGGCCCATGATGGAAAGAGGGGAAGTCCAGGGGTGCAGGAGGCCCCTGGGTGAAGGCAGAGGCTAACATGGGGTTCAGAGCTACGGGTGGCCATCAGCCTGACCATCTTTGTGCTGTCTGTCATCACTATCATCATCTGCTTCACCTGCTCCTGCTGCTGCCTATACAAGATGTGACACCGACCGCATCCGGTTGTCACCACCATTACGTTCACCACTGTGGTGCACGCCCCTTACACTCAGCCTCCAAGTGTGCCACCCAGCTACCCTGGATTGAGCTACCAGGGCTACAACCCCATGCTCCCCAGCCAGGGATGCCAGCAGCACCCTACCCAACACAGTACCCACCACCTTACTCGGCCCAGTCCATGGGCCCACCGGCCTACCATGAGACCCTAGCCGGAGGAGCAACCGTGCCATACCCCACAAGCCAGCCTCCTTACAACCCGGCCTACATAGATGCTCTGAAGGTGGCTCCCTGAGCATGCCCCGGCCTCTCCGGCTGCCACTAGGTTATATTGTGTGTGTGTGAGTGGTGTGAAGGCATGGTTCCTTATGCCCCGTGTGTGCTGTGTGTGTCCTGCCTGTATATGTGGCTTCCTCTGATGCTGATGAGGTGGGGAACGATCCTTGCCAGAGTGGGCTGGGACCAGACTTTCTTCTCTTCCTCACCTGAAATTATGCTTACTAAAATCTCAAGCCAAAGAATGGGGTGGGGAGCACCCTGCGAGGTGGCCCCTGAGAGGTGGGGGGCTCTCCAGGGCATATCTGGAGTTCTTTTCCAGCTTACCCTAGGGTGAGCAAGTGTGGCCTGTCACATCAGGATGGTGCAGCTTTCTGTGAGTATGATATCAATGTGTCCTGGTTTTGGCAATGTAGCCAGCTGCTGCCCAAGGGCAAGGTTTGTCCCCAGAGTTGGGGGTACCCTTTGCAGAGCCAGAGACATGATGCAGGTGAAGCTTGGGATCTGACCAAGTTGGGCTTTGATCCTTTGGGCAGATGTCCCATTGCTCCCTGGAGCCTGTGTCATGCCCATTGGGGGTCAGGCAACCTCCTGATGCCAGAACACCTCAGACAGAGCCTTATTTACCTGATAGCTGTCTACCTGGACTGTCCCTGTCCCTGCATCCTCCCTAGGACCACCTGGAGGGCCACACACAGAGCCTAGCTACCCACAGGGAGCTCTCTTGCCCTTGCTGGCCCTGCCCTTCCCACAGGTGAACAGGGTGGTCTGTCCACCAGCACACTCAGGTCTCTTTCCTGCAGTGTTTTCATTTTATTTTAACCAAACATTTTGCCTTGTTTTCTGTTTTAAAATGTGATAATTGATGTGAGACTGAAACCCCTGGGTTGTGGAGGGAAATTGCCAGGAGGAGAGGGACAACCTGGCAACTGTGAGTCCCTGCTTCCCCTGACACCAGCCTCATAGAATATGCAACTTCTGAACCCCAGTCCAGTGTGTTCTGGCAGCAGGGACACCTGGGCCAAGGGGCCATCTGGACCAAAGGTGGGGTGTGGGGCCCTGGATGGCAGACATGAATACCTTGGTGTTCCCTGTCTCTCAGTTATTGTTTCACCAAAGCTGTCTCAGCTTCGTATCTGTTGTGTTTCTGAGAGTCTACGGTCTGCACCCTTGTTTATAATAAATGCAATAGTTTGGGAAAAAAAATTGTGGGCACATAGTAGAGGTATGTATTTATTCGGTACATGAGATGTGATACAGGCATGCAATGTGAAATAAGCACATCATGGAGAATGAAATATCCATCCCCTCAAGCATTTATGCTTCAAGTTACAAACAATTCAACACACCCTTTAAGTTGTTTTAAAATGTACAATTAAGTTATTATTGACTATAGTCACCCTGTTGTGCTATCAAATAGTAGTTCTTATTCATTCTTTCTAATTATTACTTGTACCCATAAAACACCACCACCTCCCCCACATGCCCCCAATACCCTTCCCAGCCTTTGGTAACCGTTCTTCTACTCTTTATCTCCATGAGTTCAATTGTTTTGAGTTTTAGATCCCACAAGTAAATGAGAACATGAAACATTTGTTTTTCTGTGCCTGGCTTATTTCACTTAATGTAATGATCTACAGTTCCATCCATGTTGTTGCAAATGACTGGATCTCATTCTTTTTTACGGCTGAATAGTACTCCATTGTGTCTATGTACCACATGTTCTTTACCCATTCATCTGTTGATGAACAGTTACGTTGCTTCCAAATCTTAGCTCTTGTAAACACTGCTGCAACAAACATAGGCATGCAGATATCTCTTTGATATACTGATTTTCTTTCTTTTGGGTATATACCAAGCACTGGGATTTCTGGATCATATGGTAGTTAAATATTTTTTGTCTTCTGAGGAGCCTGAAAACTGTTCTCCATAGTGGTTGTACTAATTTACATTCCCACCAAACAGTGTACACATCCTAACCAGCATTTGTTATTATCTGACTTTTGGATATAAGCCATTTAAACTGGGGTGAGATGATCTCATTGTAGTTTTGATTTGCATTTCTCTAATGATCAATGATGTTGAGCACATTTTCATATGCCTCTTTGCAATATGTATGTCTTCTCTTGAGAAATGCCTATTCAAATATTTTGCCCATTTTTGACTGGAATTACTAGATTTTCTCCAGTAGAGTTCTTTCAGCTCCTTATAAATCCTGGTTATTAATCTCTTGTCAGATGGGTAGTTTGCAAATATTTTCTCCCATTCTTAGGGGTGTCTATTCACTTGGTTGATTGTATCTTTTGTTGTGCAGAAGCTTTTAAACTTGATGTAATCCCATTTGTCCATTTTTGCTTTGGTTGCTTGTACTTGTGGAGTATTTATAAAGACTGTATTTTCCCCAGTGCATGTTCTTGGCACCTTTGTCACAAATGAGTTCACTGTTGGTGTGTGGATTTGTTTCTGGGTTGTCTATACTGTTCCATTGGTCTGTGTATCTACTTTTATGCCAGTATGATGCTGTTTTGGTTACAACAGCTCTATAGTATGATTTAAAGTCAGGTGATGTGATTCCTCCAGTTTTGTTCTTTTTGCTTAGGATAGCTTTGGCTATTCTGGGTCTTTGTGGTTCTGTATAAATTTTAGGATCATATTTCTGTGAAGAATGTCATTGGTATTTTTATAGGGATTTCACTGAATATGTAGATTGCTTTGGGTAGTATGGACATTTTAGCAATATTGATTCTTCCAATCCATGAACATGGAATATTTTTTCATTTTTTGGTGATCTCATCAATTTCATTCATCAGTGTTTTATAGTTTTCATTATAGAGATATTTAACTTCTTTGGTTCATTCCTAGGTATTTAATTTTATTTAATACTATTGGCTATTGTAAATGAGATTACTTTTTAATATCTTTTTCAGATTGTTCACTTTTGGCATATAGAAACACTACTGATGCCTGAGAGATGGCCGTGATGGTGTTCTGGTATCAGCAGAATAGCAATGCCCAGGAGTCCACCACCACCCATAATCTCTTGTGGTTGCACAGAGCTGCAGACAGAAGGGAGCAATGGCAAAAAATAAGTGCTGGGCAGTTTTCATACGGTGCTGCAAGACATGCTGCGCTTTTCCCTGAGGGTGAAAAACAGCCTGATGATGGTGGTACAATCAATGACATCTCTGTACTGGGAGTGACCCGCTCGGGGGCCCAGGCTGATCATTTCACACAGACACCCCTGGATCCTGGAAGCCAGGTCCTGGTCTGGGTAGACTGGGAGTGGAGGTTTGACCACATGCAGCAGCATTAAGGGCAGTATCTCATCACAGCAGTTGCTGATTATCTGTCTGAGTTAAAAACAACATCATGGGAGTTAGGGAGATTTCAGAGTGTGATGGAACTGGAAAGCCCCTCTGTGAATGCAGAGAAAATAACTGCCACTGAAAAGAGTGTCAATAAAAATATCAGAGATCAGCTGCTCAAGAAAGTATGAGAACTGAGCCTGAATGATCCTGAGGTGGAGCAGGTGAGAGGCTGGGGTCTGCCAGATGATCATGCTGGGCCCATTGGAATTGTTACCATCAAGGGTGTTGATTTCAACACGTGCTGTTGGATCCCCATGAGCAATCTCCGTGACCTTCCAGTCACTAAGATTCTAGGCACCGAGAAGAGGAAAAGGAATAAAATCAACCTGATATTTCTGGCTGGGAACCAGATGCTGAAGTGGATGAAGAGAAGTCATGAAACTGAAAAAGCACTGAATCACTCTGCTTAAGTGTGGAGCAGAGGATCACACGGAAGCAGTGAAAAAGCTCCAGAATGTGGTCGGGCGCGGTGGCTCACGCCTGTAATCCCAGCACTTTGGGAGGCTGAGGCGGGCGGATCATGAGGTCAGGAGATCGAGACCATCCTGGCTAACACGGTGAAACCCTGTCTCTACTAAAAATACAAAAACTTAGCCAGGCGTGTGGCAGGCACCTGTAGTCCCAGCTACTTGGGAGGCTGAGGCAGGAGAATGGTGTGAACCCAGGAGGCGGAGCTGCAGTAAGCCAGGATCACACCACTGCACTCCAGCCTGGGCGACAGAGAGAGACTCTGTCTCAAAAATTAATTAATTAGTTAATTTAATTTAATTAAAAAAAGAAAAAGCTCCAGAACTACACCAAGCTCCTGCAGAACAACCTGAATCTGNATTAGTTAATAATTTAATTAAAAAAAGAAAAAGCTCCAGAACTACACCAAGCTCCTGCAGAACAACCTGAATCTGCTCAGAGACTCAGCTGTGCACATTGCCCATAGCCTCAGGACCGACCCAGACTGGGGGGATGTGGTCATATTACACAGGAAGGAGGGTGATTCATAGTTCATGAATATCGTTGCCAATGAGAATGGGTCAGAGGATTCCTTCCTGTTCTTAATCATGGGTGATGAGAAAGGTGCTAGGTTCTTTTTACTGGCAGGGCCACCTGAGACCATGGAAACCCTGGAGCCCAGGGTGGATGAAGTCCTAGAAGGCAAAGAAGTAGGGAAGAAAGGCTGCTTTCAGGGCAAAGTCACCAACATGAGCCAGCAGTCAGAGGTGATATCACTTCTGCAGAACTACATCAGCACACACAGTGCTAGGAAGTGAGAACGCCTCTTACCACAGAAGGAGTCTTTTGGATGATTAAATAGCTTGACTTGAAAAAAAGAAATGCTACTGATTTTTGTATGTTAATTTTCTATCCTGTAATTTTATTGAATTTGTTTATAAATTCTAATAGTTTTGGTGGAATCTTTAGGTTTTCCAACTATAAGATCATATCATCTGCAAACAAGGATAATTTGACTCCTTTCAAATGTGGAAGCCCTTTACATCTTTGTCTTGACTGATTGATCTACCTAGGACTTCCAGTACTATGTTGAATAACAGAGGCAACAGTGGGCATCCTGGTTGCATTCCAGATCTTAGAGGAAAAGCATTCAGTTTTTCCCCATTCAGTATGATACAAGCTGTGGGTCTGCTGTATACGGCTTTTATGATGTTGAGATATGTTCCTTCTATCCCTAGTTTTTTGAGAGTTTTATCATGAAGGGATGTTGAATTTTATCAAATGCTTTTCAGCATCCATTGAAATGATCATAAGGTTTTTATCCTTCATTCTATTGATATTGATGTATCACATTGATTTGTGTATGTTGAACCACCTTGGGTCTCAGGAATAAATCTTACTTGGTCATGATGAGTGACCTTTCTAATGTATTGTTGAATTCAGTTTGCTAGTATTTTGTTGAGAATTTTTGTATTAATATTCATCAGAGATACTGGACTATATTTTCCTTCCTTCCTTCCTCCCTCCCTCCATCCCTCCCTCCCTTCTTTCATTTATTTTTTGATGTGTCTTTGCCTGGTTTTGGTATCAGGGTAATACTGGCCTCATAGATTGATTTTGGAAGTATTCCCTCCTCCTTTTTTTCTGGAGAGGTTGAGTAGGATTGATATTAGTTCTTTAAATGTTTGGTGGAATTCAGCAATTAAGCCATAGGGTCCCAGGCTTGCTTGCTTTCTTCTTTCTTTCTTTCTCTTTCTTTCTTTCTTTCTTTCT
>NW_016860185.1:0-1020 GCF_001698545.2 Rhinopithecus bieti | reverse complement strand
CAAAAGTTTTCAGTTTTCAATATTTCACCAATATTTACTCCTTAAACCAAGCTTTCTGCTTTATATGTTTGTCTCCTTGAGACACTATCTTCTTTGAAGAAAGGAAAATATCCCAAGGCTATGAACCACCTTTCCATAATTATACTAATGATGTTGAATTTCCTAATGCATTCAATCACAAAATCAGTTCCTGACTACGAGCTACCTTCAAATGAGAAACCAGTTTTCACAGCTACAAGGCAATTCAGACAACAATAATAAATATTATAGGAGCGGGTCAAAATTTAAATTCAACATGAAACTGTATAATTTTATATATTTCCAGCTGCTCTCTAGGACATCTCTGTTCACATGCAATATTGAAAAGCAGAAAATAAAAGTTAGGGATTCTGTTCACTAGAACAAATTAGAAAAATATATTTTTTTTCTTTTCCCATTCAGTTTGACAAATGTTAATTTTGTGTTTATACTTAAGCATTGTTTCAAGCCATGCTATTCATTTTCAATTATACAAGTTAAATTCAGGTCATATTGCCATAGTCAGAAACATAGTGTTAGTAATCGGTGTCCTGCTAAGTAAACAGGGACTTATACATAATATTGCTCTTTAGTCAGAAAGTTCACAGGATAGTTCATCAAAGGTACGCAGGAGCAAGACTTCAACATGTATTCTTTGTACAACTTTCACTGGACACCTTATTCAAGCACTGAACTAGATTCAGAGAATATAAATTGATTCACATGTTGTCTTTGCCTGCAGGCATTTATAATTTATCAAGTACTTGTAACTTCTCCAAGTCCGGGTAAACAAGCAGGCTCCAGAGCTCTGGAAAAAATGGGAAGTAGTGAAGCAGCACTGATGAGAAATAATTTTGATTTCTTATCCCAGAATAAAAGTATTTTGGTTTCTGCACCTGCTTCTTTTATTATTATTATTATCATCATCATTATTATTACTACTACTACTACTACTATTATTATTATTATTTATTTTTATTTATTTATTTATTTATTTATTTT
>NW_016860184.1:0-2234 GCF_001698545.2 Rhinopithecus bieti | reverse complement strand
AGACGGAGTCTCTCTCTATTGCCCAGGCTGGAGTGCAGTGGCGCAAGCTCCGCTCACTGCAAGCTCCACCTCCTGGGTTCCCGCCATTCTCCTGCCTCAGCCTCCCGAGTAGCTAGGACTACAGGTGCCCGCCACCATTTTTTTGTGTTTTTAGTAGAGATGGGGTTTCACCTTGTAGCCAGGATGGTATTGACTTCCTGACCTCGTGATCCACCCGCCTCAGCCTCCCAAAGTGCTGGGATTACAGGCGTGAGCCACCACGCCCGGCCCAATCCTTGGGTTTTTATGGAGGCTTTATGACACTAGCATTCCTTCCCCCAGGGTATAGGGTGGGATCCTCTCTGGGGAGGGTCCTGAGACCCACAGTCAGGAAGATGGGGAGAGATTAGAGTCCTGCCTTGGGGCAGGTGAAAGGAGGGCAGGAATAGGGCAGAGAGATTCGGGTTTCTTGGGGCCAGCTCCTGAGATCTAACACACCCAAAATTATAACAAAAGGCTGTGGCCGGGCGCAGTGGCTCATGCCTGTAATCCCAGCACCTTGGGAGGCCAAGGCAGACAGATCACTTGAGGCCAGGAATTAAAGACAAACCTGGACAACATGGTGAAACCCTGACTCTACTAAAAAAATACAAAAATTTGCCAGGTGTAGTGGTGCACTCTTATAATCCCAGCTACTTGGGGAGGCTGAGGTGGGAAGATCACTTGAACCCGGGAGGTGGAAGTAGCAGTGAGCCAAGTTCACACCACTGTACTCCAGCCTGGGTGATAGAGCAAGACTCTGTCTCAAAAAAAAAAAAAAAAATGCTGGGTGCAGAGGCTCACACTTACATGGGAGACCGAGGCAGGGGGATCATGAGGTCAGGAGTTCGAGACCAGCCTGGCCAACATTGTGAAATCCCATCTCTACTAAAAATAAAATTATCTGGGTGTGGTGGCGGGCACCTGTAGTCCAAGCTACTCGGGAGGCTGAAGCAGGGGAATCACTTGAACCTGGGAGGTGGAGGTTGCAGTGAGCCGAGATCATTGCCATTGCACTCTAGCTGGGCGTCAAAAAAAAAAAAAAAAAAAAAAAAAGATTGTAACAAGGGCTATGGGAGTTACAAGCCAGGAACCATGGACGGAAACCAATATACATTGTAACTAACACCACACAGGGTCTAGCTATGTTGCCCAGGCTGATCTTGACTTTCTAGGCTCAAATGAACCTCCTGCCTTGGCCTCCCAAAGTGTTGGGATTATAGATGTGAACCACTGCACCTGGCCCTACCTTTAATTTAGTCCAGTTTGTTGGTTTTTTTCATTGTGTTTAAGAAATCTTTTCCTATTCCAAGATCATGCAAATATTATGTTTTCTTCTACAAGCTTTATTGTTTTAGCTATCACATTTAGACCTACGTTCCAGCTAGAATTAATATTTCTGTGTGTGGGAGGTAGGGATCAGGTTCACTTTTTTCCGTATGGATATCCTGTTGACCCAGCACTGTTTATTGAAAAGACTTCCCTTTCCCCACTGAATTGCAGTGCCTTGTCATAAACTGCACAACTCTATGTGTGTGTCTCTGTGGACTCTGTTGTATTCCATGCATTGATTTGCCCATTCTTGTGTCTCGCTGTGGCTTTATGTCTTATTATCGGGAAGGGGAAGCCCTCCAGTTTGTTCTACATAATTTCCTTTGTCACATCCTCTGTGTGCTCAGGACCTACCTGGAAGAGGAGCTAGTGAAGGCACGAGAACGTCCCCGTCCCCGGAAGGACATGTATGAGAAGATGGTGGCTGTGGACCCTGGGGCCCCTACCCCTGAGGAGCATGCCCAGGGTGCGGTCACCAAGCCCCGCTACATGCAGTGGAGGGAAACCATGAGCTCCACCTCCACCCTGGGCTTTCGGATCGAGGGCATCAAGGTGAGGACCAGGAACCGCCTGTCCTGTTCTGGGAAGGCCTATAGCCAGGTCCCAGGCAGGGCTTCTTGAGCAAAGCTGGGAGAGAGTGCAGGAGATGGTGGAGGAAGAAAGCCTCTTTCTTACCCCTACACGTATCAGAGCCCATGTTCTGTTTATCCATCTGCCTGAGCATCTCCTGAGTCCATCTTTTCTTCCTCCTCTTCTCCGTGGTCATGTCCTAGTCCAGCCCCATCTTCTCCTGCCTTGATCTCCCTGGGCGTCCCAGCCCTGGTCTCCCTGCAGCACAAGAACTGGAGGCATCCCTTTACCCCAGCTATGGAGAAGGTTTCTCT
>NW_016860183.1:0-677 GCF_001698545.2 Rhinopithecus bieti | reverse complement strand
CTTTTGGAGCTGTTTTATGATCAATTCCAAACATACAATACAGGGAAGGTGAAATGAGTAAGAAAAAAATATTTAATTCCCCATTAACACTAAGCCATATTATTCAAAATGTGTTTCAAAATACTCAGCCAGATCACCAAATCTCAGTCACTACCTTAGTATAAATATTCACTAGGAAAATAGTCAAGCACAGAAATCCATTGTGAGACACCATCTAGAGAGAACAGCTACACTGCTATATATAATTTATTAACTTAGTAGTTTAGTCTCTCAATATTTAGCAAGTTTGTTTAAAAATTACTATTACCATTGGTTTATAGTGTCATTAATATAAATCCATAATTTCAAAGTCAACATTCCTTTCACTGTGAACATAAGACTTCTTAAAAGCTAGTTGTGGGTTGGGGAACAGTAATGACTGTGGCTGGTGGGAACTGTTGAAAGCCAAAAAGACTGGCAAGCTTGGAAAGGCATACATGATATATACACACACCCTCAGTATACTACTGTTACCCATATTTTTGCTGTACATTCTTGTCTCAAAAGATGGTATAAATTATTCCCTTAAATTTGAAAAAACAAGATGAATATATTTTCATCTTCATTTCAAAATTACCCTTTTAAATAAAAAAGAAGTTCCTCATGTTTGTTAAATCTACTCAAAAGTTGGATTTAAA
>NW_016860182.1:0-591 GCF_001698545.2 Rhinopithecus bieti | reverse complement strand
AAGACTTGAGACTTCTTCCTGTGGATGGCAAGCACCACGGGTCCCTGGAACACTTCGCTCCTGAAGGCTGGGAGCAAAGTCAGACATGGTAGATTGCTGAGAGCATCTAAGGAGGTAGACTTTAGGCCAGGTTTTCCTGAGAGCGGGAGACTGACCATGAAGGAGAGATGGTCTGTTGGGGGATTGTTGGCAGGGGACGAGTGGCCTGAGCTGAAGGCTGCCTGTCCATGAGGTTTCCATGCCTTAGCGGGGGTGCCTTTTTGGCACAAGGCAGTCGCCTCCCAGACAGACAGAAGCTGTACCGTGGGCGTGGGCAGTGAGTGGCAGGGCTCTGTTTCTTGCCATTGGCTGAGAAAGAAATATGGTCGGTATTTTACATTTCTTATATCAGTGTAAGAAATACACTTATTCAGGCTAAGTGTATTTCTTATCTTTCGGCATTTACTTAGATCACCTTGCACATTTGAAGACAATTGGTAGCAGATTGATTCCGTCTAAGCAAGCAGTTAAAGATGAAATTCTGAATTTGGGAGTTGTTAATGCGGGAATATTAATATTCAAAGATGTGAATTTTATTTTATTTTATTTTAT
>NW_016860181.1:0-1531 GCF_001698545.2 Rhinopithecus bieti | reverse complement strand
TTTTGAGAAAACTTTTAGGAAAAATAGTTTAAAATAATGATTTCTGTCTGTGAGTTACAGTGGAGCAGGTTGAATGGGTTGGGAATTAGATGGTATTATACAGCTTATTGCAATACATTTAAATTATTTCCAGTACAAGATTATGCTGACAGTGAGAGGTTTGAGTCAGGAAATAGCTGTCATCTGCAATAACATCAGTCATGAAAGACAATGAGTATTTATAGAACTGTTGAAAATTGATTAGTAAGAAAAGCGTTCATAGACTTTTACAACAGAGAAGTCATTGCTGGTTTTAGGAATCTGGCTCCAGTTTGAAATGTTACTGTAACTATTATTAAATAGTTTAAATAATGACTTACAGTAGTAACCATAGTATTACTAAGATTAAATGTATTTTGTTTAGTTTGCTTTTTAATATTTATCCATCTTTTTTTCTGGAAAAAATTTTTTTTATCAAAATAATACAGCATACGGTTAAAAGATCAATTAGCCGCCAGGCACAGTGCCTCATGCCTGTAATCCTAGCACTTTGGGAGGCTGAGTCAGGTGGATCACGAGGTCAGGAGTTCAAGACCAGCCTGACCAACATAGTGAAACCCCGTCTCTACTAAAAATACAAAAAAAGTTAGCTGGGCATGGTGGCGGGTGCCTGTAATCCCAGCTACTCGGGAGGCAGAGGCAGGAGAATCACTTGAACCTGGGAGGCGAGGTTGCAGTGAGCTGAGATCGCACCACTGCACTCCAGCCTGGGCGACAGTGCGAGCCTCCCGTCTCAACAACAACAACAACAAAGATAAATTAGTCCAGAAAGACTTGTAGTAAAAATGATAGCTTGTTTTCTAGATGTAACAAGTTTTACCCATGTCTCTAGTCCATGTGGTTACCTCCATATGGACATTGTCCATGGACTTCCTGTTATGATAAAAAGACTTTATCTTATTTACACCATTTCCTCGTTCCCTCTCCCTCAACCTTTTAAGAGATACTGTTACTGTCCTATGTGTTTCTGACCAGTCTCTGTAGCTTCAAACAGTATATTTAAAGCTCCGTTTTCTACTTAAGTGATCACGACAGCACAGTGGTATAGTCATAGCTCACTATAGCTGTGAACGCCTGTGCTCAAGTGGTAATCCCACATCAGCCTCACAAAGTAGCTGGGACTGCAGGTGCATGCCATCACATTGGGCTAATTAAAGAAAAAAAAATTGTAGAGACGGGAGTCTTACTATGTTGCCCAGGCTGGTCTCGAACTCTTGGCCTCAAGCAGTCTTCTCACCTCTGCCTCCCAAAGTGCTGGGATTACAGGTATGAGTCACCACTCCTGGCCCATAGCACTTTCTGCGTGCCTCTTTTAGCTTATATTGTTAATTTTTTCTCAGAAATGGGATTCTACTGAAACAAACATCAATCACCATTAAAGAACAGTGCTTTTTTAAAAAAATGAGGAAAAGTTAAACATATAGCTAGAGACAATTCATATTGTCACTTTTTTTTTTTTTTATACTTTAAGTTCTAGGGTACATGTGCATAA
>NW_016860180.1:0-392 GCF_001698545.2 Rhinopithecus bieti | reverse complement strand
TTCATCACTTAGAATTTCTACTTTACTCAGAGACCCTCAGAACACAATACAGCCCAAACCTTTGCCGCTGTAAAACTAGGATTGCCTCTCCTCATGCTTCCAGTAACCTCTTTCTAGTCTCCGTCTGAAAACACACCACAAGCACCTTTAATACACATAGTGCTAGCAACATTTCTGTGATCATGATATATGTATTCTCTGAGTCAGAGATCCTTTCTTTACAGCAAAGAATTCTTTCTTAACCCTCGTTTCAACTGCATTTGGTGTTCATACATAGTCAGCAACCAATGAATGTCGGCTGTACCTGGTCCCAATTCCGAGATTCACGCCCTACGGAAATCGCAGGTGGTGGGGGTGGGATCCAGTGCCGGACAGATCTATGAACACGCTTT
>NW_016860179.1:0-1311 GCF_001698545.2 Rhinopithecus bieti | reverse complement strand
CAAGAGAGTGAGACTCCATCTCAAAAAAAATAAAATAAAGAAGACGAGAAAGAGATGGATGGGCTAGGTACAGTGGCTCATGCCTGTAATTTCAGCACTTTGGAAGGCCTTGATCCCAGAAGTTCAAGACTAATCCTGGGCAACATGATGAGACCTCATCTCTGTTTAAAAGAAAAGAGATGGATGCATAGTAATTGCCTTAGCAGAGAGGAAGAACTAAAAGCCAATCCTAGAAAGGCTCAAGAAGCAGAGTCTCTGCAAATTTCAGAAGACAGACATAAGCAATAGGAATGAAAGTTCAAGGAACTGGTTGAAAATACCTGCAAGGAATAGTTAAATGCCCAGATTCCTTCACTGATGCTGCACAAAACAGAACTTTACAATTGGGAGAAAATGAACCAGAAGGCTCCAGATTAGAAGGACAACACACCAAACTGAAGTGAGGATGAGTCCCCTTACCTAAATGTCCATCATGTGGGTTAAATATATTTAACCATCTTAACACATTAACATTTTAGCACAAAGCATTTTAAAACCGTGTGATCAGTACATTGTCAATTCATAATGACATTCAGGGCCAGGCATGGTGGCTCATGCCTATAATCCCAGCACTTTGGGAGGCCAAGGCAGGTGGATCACTCAAGGTCAGGAGTTTGAGACCAGCCTGGCCAACATGGCGTAACCCTGTCTCTACCAAAATACAAAACATTAGCCAGGTGTGGTGGCACACACCTGTAGTCCCAGCTACTTGGGTGGCTAACGCAGGGGAATCACTTGAACCCCGGAGGCAGAGGTTGCAGTGAGCCATGATAGCACCACTGCACTCCAGCCTGGGTGACAAAGTGAGACTTCATCTCAAAAAAAAAAAAAAAAAAAAAAAAAAATTTCATAATGACGTGCAACCAAAATCTTGGAAATACTTTCTAAATAATGGATCCTGGGTCAAGTTCAAAAACCCATTTGTGATCAACTCTATGATGATGAACGTATGAACATTCTCCCAATTTAATTTGTACGTAGAATGCAGTCTTGGCCAGGCACAGTGGCTCATGCCTGTAATCCCAGCACTTTAGGAGGTCAAGGTGGGCGGATCACCTGAGGTCGGGAGTTTGAGACCAGCCTGGTCAACATGGTGAAACCCTGTCTTTACTAAAATACGAAAATTAGCTGGGCTCAGTGGCATGCACCTGTAATCCCAGCTACTCAGGATGCTGAAACAGGAGAATCGCTTGAACCCAGGAGGCGGAGTTTGCAGTGAGCCGAGATTGCACCACTGCACTCCAGCCTGCATGACACAGCAAGACTCCGTTT
>NW_016860178.1:0-1513 GCF_001698545.2 Rhinopithecus bieti | reverse complement strand
TTATTTATTTATTTATTTATTTATTTATTTATTTTTGAGACAGAGTCCTACTCTGTCACTCAGGCTGGAGTGCTGTGGCGTGATATTCAACTCACAGCAAACCTCTGCCTCCCAGGTTCAAGAATCCAGTTATATTTTAGATTGATTAAGGGAATTTAGTGTTAAAAGATTATCTGATGCCTGTTGTAAGTAGCATCATTGTTTTTATAATTATCCAGGTAGAAGTTCTCAGCTTTTTCTTTGACAGCCTTTCCCCACTCACCTTACCTTATAAAAAAGCCCAGATACACACCCCCCCGCACCCACACATACACCCACACCCCCAGTCTCTCTTTCACACACACATTCACTCTCCTCTCTCTTAGACACACATGCACACCACTCACTCTCTGTTTTTTTTTTGTTTTGTTTTGTTTTGTTTGTATTTTTAGTAGAGACGGTTTCACCGTGTTAGCCAGGATGGTCTCGATCTCCTGACCTCGTGATCCGCCCGCCTCAGCCTCCCAAAGTGCTGGGATTACAGGTGTGAGCCACCGCACCCGGCCACCACTCACTCTCTTAATCGCTTGTTAAGCCCTATGTATTCTGCCAACAAAATGCTCATCCTTTCCAAGCAATCCTACACACCTTAGAAGAATCTGCCTAGGGCAGAGCTTCAGTCATGTTACTGCTTTTAAAACATTCTTTAGGGAAGCCCACTGCTGACTGAGTGAAGTGCTGTAGACCCAGCTTCGGGTGCCTTCTGCAGAAAGGCCCGAGATTCCTTTGTAGCCTCCTCTCCTGCTGTCCTGGATGTGCGTCATGCTTCAGCTGGATTGGGCCACTCCTCAGTTCCCTGCATTGCCCTGCTTTTCTGCCACTGAGTGGAGTGCATTCCCGTCTCCACAAACTCTGGCTGTTAAATGTCTGCCCTTCTGAGACAACTCAAATGCCACCTTCTTGAGAACTTAAAAAAAGTCTTCCTAGCCAAATGTATTCCCATCCGCCTTCTCTGGACCCATAGAACACTGTCCTTTCATAGCACTGAGGTTCTGCTTTTGATCAGTTTTCTGGGTAAAATGGACTTCTTTCTGACTTCTCACCCTTCTTCATCACAAACTCCCCAGGGAAGAGACTGTCTTTATTTCTCTGTGACCCTTGCTGAAGCCAGTACTCTTGCCCTTTAGTGCTCAGTAAATATTTGGACTTTCGATTTGTTCTTGAAGTGTTTTTTTTTTTTGTGGGGGAAGAAGGTGAATCACAGTTACTATGTGCAATGTACTGTTCTTCCAAGGATTTTACACATCTCATGCGGTTTCATCCTCACACTGTTCCCCAGTTAGAGAAAGTTTAGTGTTCTTCTTTGTCATATGCAGAAAGTGAAACATAGAGAATTTACATAGTTTGCCCAGGGCCTGAGACACACAGCTAGTAAATAATCTAATAGTACTCACAATCGTTTTAACCTGTCTTACCCCAAATCCTTATAACCTCAAAACTGAAGAATAATCATTGTATAACACTTTCCTTCCCT
>NW_016860177.1:0-1626 GCF_001698545.2 Rhinopithecus bieti | reverse complement strand
TCCATCACTTAGAATTTCTACTTTACTCAGAGACCCTCAGAACACAATACAGCCCAAACCTTTGCCGCTGTAAAACTAGGATTGCCTCTCCTCATGCTTCCAGTAACCTCTTTCTAGTCTCCGTCTGAAAACACACCACAAGCACCTTTAATACACATAGTGCTAGCAACATTTCTGTGATCATGATATATGTATTCTCTGAGTCAGAGATCCTTTCTCTACAGCAAAGAATTCTTTCTTAACCCTCGTTTCAACTGCATTTGGTGTTCATATTTCCCCCTGCCGTTTCCTAAAGACACTCTAGGCTTCTTGTGTCATGCGTGTCAAAACGCTTCCAGCCTGTATGCGTTACCTAGTTCCAAAACCTCTTCCAGTCTTCCAGATGTTCCTTATCACATCACCCCACTGCTTGGCCACAGAATCTCTAGTAGTCTGATAGGGATATTCTGACAAAGTACCATAAACATGGCAGAATAAACAGCAGAAGTTTCTGGTTTACATTTAGACAGGCTGGAAGTCCAAATCAACGCGCCAGCTGGGTTGGTTCCTTCTTAGTAGTAAGAGGGAAGAATCTCTCCCAGGGATCTTTCCTTGGCTTGTAAATGGCCCACTTCTCCCCATGCCACTTCACATTTTCTTCCCTGGATGCATGTGTCTGTGTCTGATTTTCCCCTTTTGGTATGAGGCAGAGCAAGTGCTCAACCCTGCTCACTCTCAAGTAGGGCGAGCTCTGCGTTCCACGCATTCTTCCACTCCTGTTCTGCAACCGCTCCAGTTCCAAACAAGCTAGGTTGTACTAGGAATCCTCTCTAAATCATATTCCTCATCTCTTTATTTCTTATTTCTTCCTCCAGGAGCCCGCTCTCTCTTGGGAGAGCTGTGGATCCTCACTCAGCATTGTGTGTCAGGGTTGCCAAAGACCTGATGTGTGAGGTTTCTTTGCCTTTTCATAGGTAAGGTGAGCACATAGTTTCTTGTCTAATAAATGTGGGGGCAGCATTTGGAGTGAATGGGACATTAGGAATCACTGGGTTGGGACGATAGGCAAAACCTGTATGTGTGGCCACTCTTCTGGGGATAGAATAAAAACATTCCTTGGGGTTTGGAACACAAAGATTGGTGGGCTGTGAAAGTGATTTTCTTTCAATAGCATATTTTTCGTGATTTCTTCCTTTGACGTTCCTGTGCTTTTGTTTCCTGGAGACAACAGGTGTGGCTAGGCTGCATTAACATGGGAAAGAGACACAACACCATTACAGCATCTTTTTGGGTCTCAGGAATCATGTGAGCTAGTGGGACTTGACTCAATAGCAAGAGTCATTGAGGGCATGGGATTGGGGGTCAGAGGAGACCTGAGCTCAGACCCCAGTTGTGCCTCTTACTGGCTCTACTGCCTTGGGCAAGTGTCTTGACCTCTCTGAGCCTCAGTTTCCTCCTCTGTGGAATATGGGTCTAGAAGGTGCTTGTGAAGATCCAGGGTGATGATGCAGATGGGGTGCCAGATACATAGTCAGCAACCAATGAATGTCGGCTGTACCTGGTCCCAATTCCGAGATTCACGCCCTATGGGAAATCGCAGGTGGTGGGGGTGGGATCCAGTGCCGGACAGATCTATGAACACGCTCT
>NW_016860176.1:0-830 GCF_001698545.2 Rhinopithecus bieti | reverse complement strand
CTTTCTTTCTTTCTTTCTTTCTTTCTCTTTCTTTCTTTCTTTCTTTCTTTCTTTCTTTCTTTCTTTCTTTCTTTCTTTCTTTCTTTCTTTCCTCTTTCTCTTCTCTTTCTTCCTCCCTCCCTTTTCCTTCCTTCCATTCTTCAGTACTTCCTTTCCTTCTTCTCCTCTTCCACTTTCTTCTCCTCATCCTTGTTTTCTCTGTTAATTTCTCTTCCATTTTCTTTGTCTTTGGAGTTTATGACTTTGTTTCAAAAAAGGGCACAGATAATGGCATGCATTTATTCAGCCACATTTAACTACAAGTGTTTCTGAATTGAATTATTTATTTTTTGTTCTTTGATATTTTAAGGTTACCAATGTAGACACTGATTTAGAAGGAATGAACATGCATGCTATCTCCAGAGAACATGCACATCACATATATGTTGGGAAATTCTTCAGTCTAGATTGATTAGTTGAACATTTCTAGATTAGAAAGGTTTTCAGTGTCTCCTCCTTTAATTTACTGAGATACTAAAAAACACTGTTTTAATAAAAAATGCATGATTAATAACTTTAATCAAAAATACATAATTCCAAATTCTGTCTATATTTTTATGATAGAAACCTGATATCATGGCTGAAATCATTCTCCTGATTTTACTCTATCCAGTCAACCACAGAACCAGGTTGATTTTTCTTATGTCTTGAATCTTTCGGCTTCTTACTTTCTCCACAGCCAATAGTGAAATCTGAATCACCAGCATCTTTCCCTTAAATTTCTCTCACTGCCATCTATTTGAATGGTTTTCCTTTTTTCACTTATTCTCCTCTTAGTAATCAGAGCTATC
>NW_016860175.1:0-2230 GCF_001698545.2 Rhinopithecus bieti | reverse complement strand
AATTAGCTGGGTGTGGTCGTGCATGCCTGCGATCCCAGCTACTTGGGAGGCTGAGGCAGAAGAACTGCCTGAACCTGGGGCAGAGGATGCAGTGAGCCGAGATTACACCATTGCACTCCAGCTGGGCAACCAAAGCAGAAACTCTGTCTCAAAAAAAATAAATAAATAAGGCTGGGCACAGTGACTCACTCCTGTAATCCCAACACTTTGGGAGGCCAGGGCAGGCAGATCACTAGTTCAGGAGTTCGAGACCATCCTGGCCCACATGGTAAAACCCCGCCTCTACTAAAAATACAAAAATTAGCCGGGAATGGTGGCTCACGCCTGTAGTCCCAGGTACTCAGGAGGCTGAGGCAGGAGAATCACTTGAACCCGGGAGGCAGAGGTTGCAGTGAGCCAAAATCATGCCACTGCACTCAAGCCTGGGCGTCAGGGTGAAACTCCATCTCAAATAACAAACAAACAAACAAACAAACAAACAAACATAGTAGAGACAAGGTCTTGCTATGTTGCCCAGACTGGCCTCAAACTCCTGGGCTTAAGTGATCCTCCCACCTAGGCCTCCCAAAGTGCTGGGATTGCAGGTGTGAGCTGCCACGTCCAGCCAGAAACTGAGTCTTAAAGGATGGCAGAGAGATGAATTACATGTTTGAAGGACAGCAGGGAGACCAGTCTGACTAAAATAGTAGTTCATTTTAAGGAATAGAGGCAACAGGCTGAAAAGTTAAGTCAAAGTGAGATCTGAAAGAATGTTCATGCCTGAATAAAACATGGACTTTATTGTGAAGGTAACAGTGAGATGATGCAGGCCTTGTGTAGAGAATTAAAGATGAAATAAGGAGACTAATAAAAAGCAAGTTCGGCCGGGTGCAGTAGCTCACTCCTGTAATCCCAACATTTTGGGAGGCCGAGACGGGCGGATCACGAGGTTAGGAGTTCGAGACCAGCCTGGCCAATATGGTGAAACCCCGTCTCTACTAAAAACACAATAATTAGCCAGGCATGGCGGCAGGCACCTATTGTCCCAGCTACTCAGGAGGCTGAGGCAGGAGAGTCGCTTGAACCTAGGAGGCAGAGGTTGCAGTAAGCCAAGATCGTGCCACTGCACTCCAGCCTGGGTGACAGAGCGAGACTCCGTCTCAAAACAAAACAAAAGGAAGTTCACGTTTGAGACATATTGTGTTTAGAATGGTAGGGAAATATCCAAATGGAAATGTCTAACAAGTAAGTAGAGAAGCAGTAGGACAAGTAGAGAGATCGAGAGAGATGGCAGGGCTACAGATTTCATTGAGTGTCTATAACACAAGCTGTAAGATCAAAAAGGGCTTTGAGGCCAAATACGGTGGCTCGTACCTATAATCCCAACACTTTGGGAGGCCAGAGTGGGCAGATCACAAGGTCAGGAGTTCCAGACCAGCCTAGCCAACATGGTGAAACTCCGTCTCCACTAAAAATACAAAAATTAGGACTGGGTGCAGTGGCTCATGCTTGTAATCCCAACACTTTGGGAGGCCAAGGCAGGTGGATCACGAGGTCAGGAGTTCGAGACCAGCCTGGCCAATATGGGGAAACCCTGTCTCTACCAAAAATACACAAATTAGCTGGGCATGGTGGCGTGTACCTGTAGTCCCAGCTACTCGGGAGGCTGAGGCACAAGAATCACTTCAACCTGGGAGGTGGAGGTTGCAGTGAGCTGAGATCATACCACTGCACTCTAGCCTAGGCGATATAGAGAGACTCAGTCTCAAAAAAAATTAAATAAATAAATAAATAAATCAACCAAAATAAAAATTTTTTTAAAAAGTACTTTGAGTAAAGGCAAGAGCAAAAGGCCAATGACTATATCTGGGAGAAAGGTAATATTTGGAGAGCAAGAAGAGATGCTGGTGTCTCAAAAGGAGAGTCAAGAGAGCCTGGAGGCCTGGAGGCCAAGGCAGATACCTCTGAGGAAGGCAGTATCACATCCATTACGTCTGGGACAAAAGAAAGAAGGGAAAGAAGGCAATGGGAAGTGGCAGGCAGTGAGGACAAATGAAGGCTTTGAGATTTTAGGAGTGCAGATCCTAGAGTCAGATAGCCAGACCTGTCCTGGGTGGTCCACTGGCCCCACCACTCACTACCTAGGTGGCCGCTGCCAAGTTAATCATTCTCTCTGACATTCCTTTTTTTCACTTGTAAAATGGAGACAATGGTATCTACCTTATATAGTGGTTGTAGGAGTTACAAGAAG
>NW_016860174.1:0-837 GCF_001698545.2 Rhinopithecus bieti | reverse complement strand
TTAAGTAAAGAAGAAATGTTTTAATGACATAATGTAAACGCTTATCTAACTAATGAGAAAAACTTGACAAGCAAAGGGTTTAGAGACAAGTACAAAATTCCATTATTTTGAAGGTAAGTGCTTCTAAATTTATTTTGAAATTGAATTTGGTTTAATTAAACAAAAGTACTCTCTTGGCTCTCTGAGTATACAGGTGGGAATCAATGAAAGTTGTTTATCATTGGGTTCAACTTACAAAATTTTCATGGTGAGGTTGCTTCCATTATTTTAAAATAAACACTAAAATTAGAAATTGCTGTAGGGTACAAAAGGAAACAAAATGCACTTTAATTCCTTAGAGAATTTTATTCCCATTAGAGCATTTTTTTCATTTTAATAAAATATAACACCTTTCACAATTTACATAAAAGTTTTATGTTGAAAATAATAAATCTTAAATTCACATATTAAAAACTAACCTTTTAAAATTATTTGATATATCAAAATCTTAAAGCACCAATGCATTTGCTGAAAACTACCAAATAACAGTTTTGAAAAGATCTAATAAGTGTATTTGCTGAATTATCTCAACATGAATGTTAATTATTTCACCCTGGTGAAAATAATGCTTAGAAGGTTCTAATAGTTTTATAAGAAAGTTAATCAAAAGTTATTAAGCCATTTTATGCCACTTTTATAGGAATATTATAGTAATGTATAAAGTGGCATATATAAATTATTTCTTAAACTGTCAAGTGGTATATGAAAATGAGCCATATTATTACTTTAGTTAAACCAAATGACCTCATTAAAATGCTCTCTAAAATGTAATCTATGAACAAGTTTTTTGTTTTATCA
>NW_016860173.1:0-1295 GCF_001698545.2 Rhinopithecus bieti | reverse complement strand
TTTTTTTTTTTTTTTTTTTGAGATGGAGTCTCGCTCCCATTGCGCAGGCTAGAGTGCAGTGGCACAATCTCAGCTCACTGCAAGCTCCACCTAACAGTTTCAAGCAATTCTCCTTCCTCAGCCTCCCAAGTAGCTGGGATTACAGGTATTCACCACCATACCCTATTAATTTTTGTATTTTTAGTAGAGACAGGGTTTCGCCATGTTGGCCAGGCTGGTCTCAAACTCCTAACCTCAGGTGATCCACCTGCCTTGGCCTCCCAAAGTTCTAGGATTACAGGCATGAGCCACTGCTTACTAAATTTATTTTTATTTATTTATTTATTTATTTATTTATTTTGAGATGGAGTCTCATTCTCTTGCCCAGGCTGGAGTGCAGTGGCATGATCTCGGCTCACCACAACCTCTGCCTCCCAGGTTCAAGTAATTCTCATGCCTCAGCCTCCCAAGTAGCTGGGACTACACACATGTGCCACCATGCCTGGCTGATTTTTGGATTTTTAGTAAAGATGGGGTTTCACTACGTTAGCCAGACTGGTCTCGAACTCTTGACCTCCTTATCTGCCCACCTCAGCCTCTCAATGTGCTGGGATTACAGGCCTGAGCCACCTTGTCCAGCCTACTCATTTTTTATGTATCCCAGATATTGTATGTGTTATGTTTTGGAGACTCTGGATTTTACTGTGTTCCTTCACAGAGTGTGGATGTTTCGGTTTTATCAGGCAATTACCTTGGTTAGATTTAAACATTAAACTCAGTCTTTCGTGGATGAGTGCTAAAATGTCAGTTTAGTTCTTCTAGCTTTATCTGTAATGTGCTTTTAGCCTACCTTCATGTGTGATGTAGAGATCAGAGACACGAAGGGAGGCTTTGAAATATCCAAATCCATGCTTTCTGTGATTCCCACTTCAGTTTCTTTGAACTGTGATAATCTTGAGTCATCTTCTCATTTCTGAGACCAGAAAGATCACAGATTTTTTAAATTAGATCATTAACTGTCTTACACTGTACCATGAACACAGCTCATCCTGGGGTCAAACTGCACAAATAGAGAATTTATGCAATAATGGTTCATGACATGACCCCCTAAGAAACTTGCTTTACTTTGATCACTTGATTAAACTTTCGCGTATTTTTGTTTTCCTTTATAGTTTACAATTGTCATTTGAAAATTAGTCAATTTTAAAAAAAATCTTACTCCACATGCCTTTAGCAATACTCTTTCCTGACTCCCTTTTAGTGTATTGCATCTTTGCTTAACATTCCTTAGAGTTCTTTTTTTTTTTTTTTTTTTT
>NW_016860172.1:0-828 GCF_001698545.2 Rhinopithecus bieti | reverse complement strand
CGCCTAGCTAGTTTTGTATTTTAGTAGAGACGGGGTTTCGCGTGTTAGCCAGAATGGTCTGGATCTCCTGACCTCGTGATCCGTCCGTCTTGGCCTCCCAAAGTGCTGGGTTTACAGGCTTGAGCCACCACGCCCGGCCTTTTTTGTTGTTGTTGAGATGGAGTCTCCCTCTGCGGCCCAGGCTGGAGTGCAGTGGCGCCATCTCGGCTCACTACAAGCTCCGCCTCCCGGGTTCACGCCATTCTCCTGCCTCAGCCTCCTGAGTAGCTGGGACTTCAGGCGCCCGGCTAATTTTTTTTGTATTTTTAGTAGAGACGGGGTTTCACCATGTTAGCCAGGGTAGTCTCGATCCCCTGACCTCGTGATCCGCCCGCCTCGGCCTCCCAAAGTGCTGGGATTACAGGTGTGAGCCACCATGCCCAGCTTAATTTTAGAACATTTTTATCACCCCTAAAATAATCCTATCAGTAGGCACATTCCATTTCTCCCTCACCTACCCTCTGGCAACCACGAGTCAATTATATAATTAATAAGCAAATTCTGGACAATTCATATAATTGAAATCATACTATGTGAAGTCCTTTGCAACTGGCTTCTTTTACTTTGTTATCAGGGTTCATTCACGTTATATCGTGCATCAGAACTTTGTTTCTTATTGCCAAATAATATTCCATTTTATGGCTGTACCACATCATGTTTATTCATTTATCAGTTGATGAACATGTGAGTTTTTTCCACTTTTTGGCTATTAGGAATAATACTGCCATGTACATTTGTGCACAAGTTTTGTATACAGATGTTTTCATTTTTCTCTTTTTTTTTTTTTGA
>NW_016860171.1:0-1191 GCF_001698545.2 Rhinopithecus bieti | reverse complement strand
CATGCTGCTTTGAAGAGTGTAGCTTTACAGTAAATCTTAAAATCAAGTAATATGAGCCCATCAATTTTTTCTTTCCTTCTACAAAATCTTTTGATATTCTAGACTTATTTTGTTTGCTTTTTTGTTGTTTGTTTTGTTGTAGATGTTCTTTACTAAATTGAAGGAGCTCCGGGCTATTTCAAATTCACTGGTAATTGTGGTAAGTTTTGGTGCTGGGTGTGTGTGTGTGTGTGAGAGAGAGAGAGAGACAAGGTCTCACTCTGTCACCAGGGCTTCAGTATAGTGGTGCAACCATATCTTATCACAGCCTCAAACACCTTGGAAAATCACAAACATGTTGAAAATAAGCAACATGCTTCTGAGTAACCAATGGGTCAAAAAAATGAGAAAAATTTTAAAATACATTAAAACAATTTAAAAGGTAGACACAACATACAGAAACATACAATTACTGTAGCTTTGTATTATATTTTGATGTCAGGTGGTATGATGCCTTCCAGCTTTTTGCTCAGGATTGCTTTGGCTATTCAGATCTTTTGTGGTTCCATATACACTTTAGAATTTTTTTCTATTTATTTGAAGGATGACATTGGCATTTTGATAAGGATTGCATTAAGTCTATAATTGCTTTGTGTAGAATTATCATTTTAATAAAATTAATTTTTCTAATCCATGAGTGAAGGATATTCTTCTATTTTGTGAAATCCTTTTGATTTATTTCATCGATATTATATTGATTTCCTTGCGTAGATCTTTCACACTTTTAGTTAAACTGACCCCAGGTATTATATATTCTTTGTAGCTACTGCAAGTGTGATTACTTTTTAATTTATTTTACAGATTGCTTGCTGCTGACATATATAAATTCTACTGGTTTTGGTATGTTCATTTTGTATTGTGTAACTTTGTTGAATTTGTTTACCAGTTTCAACAGTTTTTTGGTGAAGTGTTCAGGATTTTCTACATATAAGATTATATCACGTGCATACAAGGCTGTTTTGACATCTTCCTTTCCAATTTGAATGCCCTTTATTTCCTCCTCATGACTAATTGCTCTGGCTAGGACTTCCAGTATTGTGATGAATAAAAGTAGTAAAAGTGGGCATTATTTTCTTGTTTAAAATTGTAATGGAAAGCTTTAAAGTCAGCATGGTACTGGCATTAAAACGGACATGTAGACCAATGGAACAG
>NW_016860170.1:0-1506 GCF_001698545.2 Rhinopithecus bieti | reverse complement strand
ATATATAACATTCCTTTCTATAATGTTAGTAAAGTGGTGGATGGGGCAAGTCTCTTCTTTCTTGACTAGAAAAGAATAATTAATATAACATAAGCAAAATACTTAGTGTTAACAGTTACCCCAGAAAACAACACCTATTTAATGTAAATTTAAGTTACCCCAGAACAACAAAATACTATTTAATATAAATTTAAGGTCCATCAACTCAAATTACCCTGACTCCTTAGGAATTAAATGATAACATGCAGACCGGTGTAATGGCTCACGCCTGTAATCCCAGCACTTTGGGAGGCTGAGGCGGCTGGATCACTTGAGGTCAGGAGTTCGAGACCAGCCTGGCCAACATGGTGAAATCCTGTATCTACCAAAATACAAAATTAGGCCGGGTATGGTGGCTTACACCTGTAATCCCAGCACTTTGGGAGGCTGAGGTGGGCGGATCACGAGGTCAGGAGATCGATACCATCCTGGCTAACACGGTGAAACCCCGTCTCTACTAAACATACAAAAAAAATAGCAGGGTATGGTGGCACGCACCTGTAGTCCCAGCTACTCGGAAGGCTGAGACAGGAGAATCGCTTGAACCCAGGAGGCGGAGGTTGCAGTGAGCTGAGATCATTCCACTGCACTCCAGCCTGGGCTACAGAGTGAGACTCTGTCTCAAAACAACAACAACAACAACAACAAAAAAACGCCAGGCGTGGTGGCAGGTGCCTATAGTTCCAGCTACTTGGGAGGCTGGGGCAGGAGAATCACTTGAACCTGGGAAGCCTGGGCAACAGAATGAGATTCCGTCTCACAAAAAAATAAAATGAAATAAAATAAATGATTCAATAGGAATCATCCACAGCACGTTTATACATTTACAACTTAAATAACAATATGGTATACATTGTGATGGTTGCTGATTCTTTAAAATCTAGTTCTCTTGTACCTCATTCTTCACTCAGTTTGACTCATTAAACATGACCAAATGCTTATGACTGCCAGTAGGGAGAATGGGACATGGTGGCTTATATAAATGTTGTACCTCCCCTTAGCAAGGAGAAGTTAGAATGGCAGAGTTTATATGGCCATGATGCTCTTGAATGTCTTTTAATTTAATGCCAGGATGAAACAACAAAGTCCATGTGACCAATTTACACTACTATATAAATCTTTATGTTCATTTAAGACTAACTTACTGTGATATTTGGCTACACGGCATGGTTAACAAAGGATTTCACTAAAATCATAGGATAATTAAGATTTCCTGGCCGGGTGCAGTGGCTCACTCCTGTGATCCCCACATGGGAGGATGGCTTAAACCCAGGAGTTTGAGACCAGCCTGGAATATAGGGAGACCACGTCACTACAGAACATGCAAAAATTAGCCAGGCGTGGTGGCATTTACCTAGAGTCCAGGGAGGATTGCTCGTGTCCCAGAGGTCAAGTCTACAATGAGCTGTGGTCACATCATTGCATTCCAGCCTGGGTGACAGACCGAGATCCTATATCTGAAAGAAA
>NW_016860169.1:0-1338 GCF_001698545.2 Rhinopithecus bieti | reverse complement strand
TTATGTTTTCTGCTAGAAGTGTTTTTTTTTAGCCCTTACATTTAGGTCTATGGACCATTTTGAGTTAATCTTTATATATGTAACAGGTATGGATTGAGGTTTTTTCCTTTTGCATATGAATATCCAATCGTTCCAGTAGCATTTGTTAAAAAGACTCTTTTCTCTCCTGAATTACCTTTGTACTTTTACTGAAAATCAATTGTTTATATATGTATGAATCTATTTATGGACTCTGTCTTTTACTATTTATTTATTTATTTATTTACTATTTATATGTTTGTCTACTTTTGTTTTGTTTTCTTTTTTGGAGACAGGTTATCACTTTGGAGTGCAGTAGCGTGGCCATAGCTCACAGCAGTAGCTGGCACTACAGGTGTGCACCACCGTATCTGGCTAATTTAAAAATAGTTTTTGTAGGCTGGGTGCGGTGGCTCATGCCTGTTATCCTAGCACTTTGGGAGGCTGAGGCGGGCAGGTCACGAGGTCAGGAGTTCAAGACCAGCCTGGCCAACATGGTGAAACTGCATCACTACTAAAAATACAAAAATTAGCTGGGCGTGGTGGTTGCACCTGTAATCCCAGCTACTTGGGAGGCAGATACAGGAGAATCACTTGAACCCAGGAGGCAGAGGTTGCAGTGAGCCGAGATCACCACTGCACTCCAGCCTGGGTGACAGAGCAAGACTCCGTCTCAAAAACAAAACAAAAACATATATATATATGTGTGATGAAGTCTTGCCATATTGCCCAGGCTAGTCTCAAACTCCTGGCATCAAGTGATCCTCCTACCTCAGTCTCCTAAAGTGCTGGGATTACAGATGTGAGCCACTGTACCCAGCCTCTATATCTACTTTTATATTACTAACATAGTGTCTTGATTTGCTCTTTTTCAAAGTTAGTTTGATCCTTTGCATTTCCATATACATTTTATAATTAGCTTGCCAATTTCTACAAAATAGTCTGCTGGAATTTTCACTGAGATTGTACTGAATCTACTGATGAATTTAGGAAGAGCTGCCATCTTAACAATAATGAACCTTTTGACCCATGAACATGGTCTCTTTATTTAGATCATCTTAAATTTTTCTCAGCAGCCGGGCGCGGTGGCTTATGCCTGTAATCTCAGGACTTTAGGAGGCCGAGGCAGGTGGATCACTTGAGGTCAGGAGTTCGAGACCAGTCTGGCCAACATGCTGAAACCCCATCTCTACTAAAAATACAAAAATTAGCCAGGCATGGTAGCATATGCCTGTAATCCCAGCTACTCGGGAGGCTGAGGCAGGAGAATTGTGTGAACCCAGCGGGAAGAGGTTGCAGTGAGCTGAGATTGCACCACTG
>NW_016860167.1:0-590 GCF_001698545.2 Rhinopithecus bieti | reverse complement strand
TCTGCCTGCCTCAGCCTCCCAAAGTGCTGGGATTACAGGCATGAGCCATTGTGCCCAGCCAACTACTCATTCTTTTTTTTTTTTTGAGACGGAGTCTCCCTCTGTGGCCCAGGCTGGAGTGCAGTGGCCGGATCTCAGCTCACTACAAGCTCTGCCTCCCGGGTTCAGGCCATTCTCCTGCCTCAGTCTCCCGAGTAGCTGGGACTACAGGCGCCCGCCACCTCGCCCGGCTAGTTTTTTGTATTTTTTAGTAGAGACAGGGTTTCACCGTGTTAGCCAGGATGGTCTCGATCTCCTGACCTCGTGATCCACCCGTTTCGGCCTCCCAAAGTGCTGAGATTACAGGCTTGAGCCACCGCGCCCGGCCCAACTACTCATTCTTAATTCTAACTAAAAAATCTCTTTGTCCCAACAGCACACCCACATGACCAACCAAAGTGGGTCTCTACTTTGCTTTCCTTTCAACTTAGCTCTGTTCTCCTCTTCCTTGGAGTAAATTTCTCTCAGTCCTTTTGGCTTCTCAGTTGTTTCTCCCTTCTCTCTCATCGCAAAAGCCCAGAGTTGAAACCACCAAAAATTGGCTTCTTAGA
>NW_016860166.1:0-827 GCF_001698545.2 Rhinopithecus bieti | reverse complement strand
CACAGCATGGACAAAACAGAGATTGAGAGTATGTATGTCCATGCCAAAGGAAGTATCTTAGGAAGTTTCCAGCTATAACCGGAGGACAAAACTCCATATGCACATATCCTCCGGATCACTTTTGGAGCACTAAAGCAGATTAACCAACTTAGTGTAACATACATGTGCTAAGGGGAGGCTGATCTCAAGACTAATTTCATTTCATTGCTCTTATGTTAGAGAGCCTGCAAGGGACATCACCTACTAGATCCAAGCTTTGCCAGCTTATCTTTCCTCATGATCGTCTTGTATCTATCAGCTGACAGCTCTACACCTGTGCCCCAGTGGTCTCATTCACACCTTCACACCTGCAATAGTTTTCTCTGCAGCTCACATTAGAGGTCTGGCTTAATGCTCCACTTCAATTACAGCTCCTTCAAAGAATAATCACATGTGAAGTTTGGCACCTAACTTTACTAATATACACGCAGTATGCTATCTCACCTTCATTAGCATGGAGAAAAGGCTATTTTCAGTGTGCCACTATAAACAGCTGAGCCATGTCTTCCTGCTGTCACTTACCCTGATGCTCTTGGCTGGATGTCATCAGAAACATCTGTATTAGATACTCATTGAGGGCAGGAACAACTGTATTAAAATGCACGTGTTTGCTGAAATTATTCCCAGATTTCTAGAAGAGTCTTGCCTTTGTCTGTGCCCTTAGCTCTGACATTTATTTTGTTTCAATATGAGTGCTGTATAACAGGTTAAGACATCATCTTAGTTTGGACATTACCAATAGGGGAAATAGAACAAAAATAGCTGTGATGGACAGCACTTCCTTTTTT
>NW_016860165.1:0-591 GCF_001698545.2 Rhinopithecus bieti | reverse complement strand
TTTTAATTTGAGATGGAGTTTCACTCTTGTCTCCCAGAATGGAGTGCAGTGCTGTGATCTCGGCTCACTGAAACCTCTGTCCCTTGGGTTCAAGCAATTATCTTGCTTCAACCTCCCAAGTAGCTGGGATTACAGTCACCCGCCACCATGCCCGCCTAATTTCTTTGTATTTTCAGTAGAGACGGGGTTGCGCCATGTTGGCCAGGCTGGTCTCGAACTCCTGACCTCAGGTGATCCACCAGCCTTGGTCTCCCAAAGTGTTGGGATTACAGGCATGAGCCATTGCTCCTAGCCTTTTTTTTTTTTCCCCACATTTTTAATGGGGTTATTTGTCCTTTTGCTATAGAGTTGTGTGAATTCCTTATATATTTTGGATATTCACCCCGTGTCAGATATATGGCCTCGATTTTTGTTCTTGTTGATTGTTGTCTATGCTTCAAATAAACTTTCTAGTTAGATATAGGCCCAGTTTATTTCAATTTTTTTGTTTTTATTTTTTTGCTTTTCTTACCTGAACTTTTGGTGTGATTATATATATACACATATATATGTATGTGTGTGTGTGTATGTGTGTGTGTGTGTATATATATA
>NW_016860164.1:0-1193 GCF_001698545.2 Rhinopithecus bieti | reverse complement strand
CCTGAAATATGTCCAAAATGTGAAAAAGGAAAACATTGGGCTAATCAATGTTACTCTAAGTTTGATAAAGAAGGGAACCTGATTTTGGGAAATGCCATGAGGGGCCTGTCCTGGGCCCCCTTTTTTTTTTTTTTTTTTTGAGACGGAGTCTCGCTCTGTCGCCCGGGCTGGAGTGCAGTGGCCAGATCTCAGCTCACTGCAAGCTCCGCCTCCCGGGTTCACGCCATTCTCCTGCCTCACCCTCCCGGGTAGCTGGGACTACAGGCGCTGCCACCTCGCCCGGCTAGTTCTTTGTAGTTTTAGTAGAGACGGGGTTTCACCGTGTTAGCCAGGATGGTCTCGATCTCCTGACCTCGTGATCCGCCCGTCTCGGCCTCCCACAGTGCTGGGATTACAGGCTTGAGCCACCGCGCCCGGCCCTGGGCCCCCTTCTAAACCGGGGCATTTCCAGCTCAGGTCATTCCCTCACCCTTGTACAATGTCTGTCCTCCGCCACAGCCGGTGGTACCACAGTAGATTTATGATGCACAAAAGCTGTAAGCCTTCTGCCTGGGGAACCCGCAAAAGGTCCCAACAGGAGTCTGTGGACCCTTGCCGGGGGCACAAGAGGATTTCTTTTAGGAAGGTCCAGTTTAAGTTTAAAAGGGGTACAAATACATACAGGAGTCATTGATTCAGATTACAATGAGGAAATTCAAATTGTTATATCTACTGCTGTTCCCTGGAAAGCAGAGCCAGGAGAGCATATAGCACAGCTCCTGATTGTGCCATATGTGGGAATGAGAAAAAGTAAAATTAAACAAACAGGAGGATTTGGAAGCACAAATAAACAAGGCAAAGCAGCTTATTGGGTAAATCAAATTACTGATAAACGCCCTACCTGTGAAATAACTATTCAGGGAAAGAAATTTAAAGGTTTGGTAGATACAGGAGTGGACATTTCAATCATTTCTCTACAGCACTGGCCATCCACGTGGCCAATTCAACCTGCTCAATTTAACATAGTTGGAGTTGGTAAAACTGCTGAAGTATATCAAAGTAATTATATTTTGCATTGTGAAGGGACTGATGGACAACCTGGGACTATTCAACCAATTATAACTTCTGTACCTATAAATTTATGGAGAAGAGATTTCTTACACCAATGGGGAGCACAAATTCTATTTCCAGAACAATTATATGGCCCTCAAAAT
>NW_016860163.1:0-1412 GCF_001698545.2 Rhinopithecus bieti | reverse complement strand
ATTCATTATGGACTAAACATCCGTCCTTGCCTGACTCAGGATGGAATCCTCCTACCCTCCTACCTTTGTTATGCTACTGCCTTCCTTATAAAGCCCTTGTTAAAGATCAAACAGAGCCAGGCGCAGTGGCTCACTCCTGTAATCCCAGCACTTTGGGAGACCGAGGTGGGCGGATCATGAGGTCAGGAGATCGAGACCATCCTGGCTAACATGGTGAAACCCCATCTCTACGAAAAATACAAAAAATTAGCCGGGCATGGTGGCAGGCGCCTGTAGTCCCAGCTAGTTGGGAGGCTGAGGCAGGAGAATGGCATGAACTCAGGAGGTGGAGCTTGCAGTGAGCCGAGATGGTGCCACTGCACTCTAGCCTGGGCGACAGAGGAAGACTCCATCTCAAAAAAAAAAAAAAAAAAAAAAAAAAAAGATCAAGTGGAATATTTTCAAGGGTCTCAAATTCAAATACTGTCAGAGTTCAGACAGGCAAGTGTGCGAAATGGTTTAGGTCACTGGAAGTGGTGCAGACTGTGGAAGATTGAGGAGTGCATGCCCTGGCTAGAGGTGTTCACATGCAATTTTTATCCGTGGAGTGAACTGACATTTTGTGATACTCACAACAATTAAATAATTCAAACTTGGGTCTGGTCTGACTTCAAAGCTTTTTCTACTATGTCATTTGGTCTTGTCGCCAGTTTCCTTTTTCTTTCTTTTGAGACAGAGTCTCACTCGGTTTCCCAGGCTGGAGTGCAGTGGCGTGATCTCAGCTCACTGCAACCTCTGCCTCCTGGGTTCAAGCGATTCTCCTGCCTCAGTCTCCTGGGTAGCTGAGACTACAAGCATGCTCCACTATGCCTGGCAAATTTTTGCATTTTTAGTAGAGATGGGGTGTCACTAAGTTGGCCAGGCTGGTCTCGAACCCCTGACCTCGTGATCCACCCACCACGGCCTCCCAAAGTGCTGGGATTACAGGCCTTGGCCACCGTGCCTAGCCTCTTTTTTTTCCCCCCCTTGAGATGGAGTCTCACTCTATCACCCAAGCTGGAGTGCAGTGGCGCAATCTCGGCTCACTGCAGTCTCCACCTCCCGGGTTCAAGCAATTGTCCTGCCTCAACCTCCCGAGAAGCTGGGATTACAGGCACCCACCACCGCGCCCAGCTAATTTTTGTATTTTTGTATTTTTTGTATTTTATTTTATTTTATTTTATTTTTTGAGACGGAGTCTTGCTCTGTCACCCAGGCTGGAGTGAAGTGGCCGGATCTCAGCTCACTGCAAGCTCCCTCCTCCCGGGTTTACGCCATTCTCCTGCCTCAGCCTCCAGAGTAGCTGGGACTACAGGCGCCCGCCACCTTGCCCGGCTAGTTTTTTTAGTATTTTTTTTTAGTAGAGACGGGGTTTCACCGTGTTAGCCAGGATG
>NW_016860162.1:0-225 GCF_001698545.2 Rhinopithecus bieti | reverse complement strand
AGGAAATATCATTCTGGACATAGGCCCTAGATAAGATTTCATGATAACTCCAAAAGCAATTGCAACAAAACAAAAATTGACAAGTGGAACCTAATTAAACTAAAGAGCTTCTGTAGAGTGAAAGAAGCTATTAGCAAAAAAAAACAAAAAAAAGACAACCTACAGAATAAGTGATAAGATATTTGTAAACTATGCAACTGACACAGGTCTACTATCCATAATCTA
>NW_016860161.1:0-1533 GCF_001698545.2 Rhinopithecus bieti | reverse complement strand
CCTCCCACCCACCCCTTGGAACATTTCTCTCTCTGGGAAGAGGAGGCGATCATTTCCTCTGGAGATTGATGACATTCACACAGACCATCCTAAAAGTTGACCTCAGATTATATTCATCATATTTCATTTTTTGATTGTCACATGCATCATTTTCTGTGTTGGGGGAGACCGAAAAGGGTATTTATTGTAGCAGATGAAATATACATATCTTTCAAAGGAATATATTTTCTGTTGCAAAGTTCCTTACTCCAAAAATGCTGACTTAAAAAATTCTCTTTAGTTGTAGAAAAATCAGAGGTAAATAAATGCTAAACCAGTTACCCACTCTACCCCTATGCAGCCTACTGGTGTGTTTGTTTAAAAGCCTGTCCACAATAAGGATGTCAGATATAACACCATATCTACATATAATAGATTTCAGAAAGATGAAAATCAGGCTGTAAAGATCAACTAGAGAAATTCTCCCATCCAATCTCTGAACCATTATGTTTTTAAAAAAATGAGGACAGACAGCTATTTCTTCTGAAGAAAGATCCTGGGCACAGTATAAATCACCCCATGAAAGCAATAGGAGATGGGTACTCAAAGCTGGGGGAACCAAAGGCATGACGGACAGTGTGGATGTGGCAGGGTTCAACAAAGGCAGCATCTCCTCAGTCTGTCCTAAATGACTGGTCTACCATGTGGATGAGGGTTTCAGTTCATTAGTGCTTTGACTCTGTCTCTGAATCTGATTACCTTTGAGCATCACCACCACCACTTTGTGAATAAAACAGAGTTCTCCTGACTTGACTTCTTTCAAAGCAAGCCAAGATAGCCTCTCCCCATGGCCAATACAGAGTCCGGGAGAATATAAGGAGCAGCGACTCTGCTGGGGCAGTGGTTGAGGGGACAGCAAGTGACCTGATGCTGCAGCTTCCCCGGAAACTCATCCTTTAGCACACAGGGTACCTAACACTCAACTGGCTAGTCCCAGACACCACAGGTCTGCAATGTCATATTTGAGCAACAGAGTGCCATTAGTGCAGGTAGATGCCGACTTTCTAGGCAAAAGATACCTGGCTAGGCACATGCATTTAGACATTAAGTTCCTTTAAAACAGGGAACTCACCGTCATTCATGTTTGTGTGGCCTCTGCTGACCCAGGGTCTAGCTGTCTCCTGATACATAGAAGCAGCTCAATAATTATTTTTTTCTGTTTTCTTACTTAGATGCAACTCAGAGGTAAGAACATTGGCTTTGGAATCAGGGAGTATGCATTCTAGTCCTACTTCTACTATCAAAAGAGCTGAGACTTGAGGTATGTCTCTCCCCTTTTCCTGACCTCAGTTTTCCTGACCTAAACACATTCTAAATGGCTGTTCCTTCACCTCACTCAGAAGCTTATCCTCACCACCCTATCTAAAATGTCACCCCACCTGCATCTCTCTCTAACTCCACCCTGCTTTCCTTTTTCCTTTTTCTTTCCCTCCCTCCCACCCTCCCTCCCTCTCTCCCTTCCTTCCTTCCTTCCTTCCTTCCTTCCTTCCTTCA
>NW_016860160.1:0-571 GCF_001698545.2 Rhinopithecus bieti | reverse complement strand
AATAGAGGACACAACAAATGGAAGAACATTCCATGCTCATGGATAGGAAAAATCAATACCGTGAAAATGGCCATACTACCCAAGGTTGTTTATAGATTCAATGCCATGCCCATTAAGCTACCAATGACTTTCTTCACAGACTTGGAAAAAACTACTTTAAAGTTCATACGGAACCAAAAAAAAAAAAAGCCCACATTGCTAAGACAATCCTAAGCAAAAAGAACAAAGCTGGAGGCTTCACGTTACCTGACTTCAAACTATACTACAAGGCTACAGTAACCAAAACAGCATTATACTGGTACCAAAACAGAGACATAGACCAACGGAACAGAACAGAGCCCTCAGAAAGAATACCACACATCTACAACCATCTGATCATTGATGAACCTGACAAAAACAAGCAATGGGAAAAGGATTCCCTATTTAATAAATGGTGCTGGGAAAACTGGATCCCTTCCTTACACCTTATATGAAAATTAATTAAAGATGGATTAAAAACTTAAATGTTAGACTGAAAACCATAAACATCCTAGAAGAAAACCTAGGCAATACCATTCAGGACATAGGCATG
>NW_016860159.1:0-571 GCF_001698545.2 Rhinopithecus bieti | reverse complement strand
TGAGATGGAGTTTCTCTGTTGTTGCCCAGGCTGCAGTGCAGTGGTGCAGTCTTGGCTCACCACAATCTCCGCTTACCAGGTTCAAGCGATTCTCCTGCCTCAGCCTCCCGAGTAGCTGGGATTACAGGCATGCGCCACCACACCCAGCTAATTTTGTATTTTTAGTAGAGATGGAGTTTCTCCATGTTGGTCAGGCTGGTCTCGAACTCCCGACCTCAGATGATCCACCTGCCTCAATTTCCCAAAGTGTTGGGATTGCAGGCATGAGCCACCATACCCTGCCCAATTGCTCTCGTTCTATCTTTGTTCTGCACCTGGGAAGATCAGCTTGTGTAAACCAAAATAAAATTCTAAGGTCCCCAACCATCTGGATGGACCTCTCCTCTTGGCCAAGGTCATTCCAAAGTTAACCTGAATAATTCTTTCTTTATTTTCTTTTTTTCTTGCTTTAAATCTGCTGTTACTTTTCTTCTGAGATAAAAATCACTGTTTGAAATGGAAGAACATTCCATGCTCATGGATAGGAAGAATCAATATCATGAAGATGGCCATACTGCCAAGGTAATGTATA
>NW_016860158.1:0-490 GCF_001698545.2 Rhinopithecus bieti | reverse complement strand
AGTTAATTGGATCGTACCTACGTTAAATTTCTTAAGTTTTTTAAGAGATAAAGCCTCACTCTGTCACCCAGGCTGGAGTGCAGTGGTGCAATCATGGCTCACTGCTTCCTGTTACTCATGGGCTCCAGCAATCCTCCTGCCTCAGCCTCCTGACTAGGTGGGACTATAGGCACACGCCACCATGCCTGGTTAATTTCTTTGACTTTTCTCTAGAGACAGGGTCCACCTATGTTTCCCAGGCTGGTCTCAGACTTCTAGATGCAAGCGAAGTCTAGACCAGCCTGGGCTAAGTCGGCCTGTGCCATCCAAACGGAGTCTCAGGTCCTGAGACACGGTGTCCAGATGCCCCAGTGCTGGGCCCTCCTGATCGACACTTGTTCCCCTGTACTCATTAGCAGCCTCACCCACCCTACTCTCAAGGCACACTTGGCCCTCGTATCCGGGAACTCTGCTTCTGTGGATTCAGCCAACAGCAGATGGAAAATATTCA
>NW_016860157.1:0-1193 GCF_001698545.2 Rhinopithecus bieti | reverse complement strand
CAATAAATATAATAAAAAAAAAAAAAAAAAAAAAAAAAAAAGCTGGTACCATTCCTACTGAAACTATTCCAAAAAATTGAAGAGGAGAGACTCCTTTCTAACTCATTAAATGAGGCCAGCATCATCCTAATACTAAAACCTGGCAGAGGTACAACAAGAAAAGAAAACTGTATGCCAACATCCTTGATGAACATTGATGCAAAATTCTCAACAAAATGCTGGCAAACTGAATCCAGCAGCCCATTGGAAAGCTTATCCACTATGATCAAGCAGACTTTATCTCTGCCATGCAAGGTTATTTCAACATATGCAAACCAATATGTCATTCATCGCATAAACAGAACTAAAGACAAAAACCACATGATTATCTCAATAGATGCAGAAAAGGCTTTTAATAAAATTCAACACCTCTTCATGTTAAAAACTCTCAATAAACCTGTCATTGAAGAAACATACCTCAAAATAATAAGAATCATCTATGACAAATGCACAGCTAACATTATACTGGATGGGCAAAAGCTGGAAGCCTTACCCTTGAAAACCAGCATAAGACAAGGATGCCTCTCTCACCACTTCTATTTGACATAGTATTGGAAGTCCTGGCCAGAGCAATCAGGCAAGAGAAAGAAACAAAGCACACCCAAATAGGAAGAGAGGGAGTCAAACTATCCTTGTTTGCAGACAATATGATTCTATACCTAGAAAACCCCATAGTCTTTTACCCAAAGCTCCTTAAGCTGATACATAACTTCAGCAAAGTCATTGATCATCTTTTGCTGATGCTAGGTAATTATATCTGTAAGATCCTCAGATCCTCTGGCATCAGTTGGATATCCAACAATTCAATTCAGTTCTGACAATAGCTTACCAGAGTTAGCATCAGTCTCCACAGTTTTTAAGACTGAGTCCCACAAGACTTCCCACACCTTAGATGCCAGCCAAAAATGAGATGCCCAGACCACGATGCACACTTCTGCTTGGGCAAACTACAAGCTAAGGTGTTCCCATGACCCATCCTCTCAGATTCAATATTTTACTAGAACGGTTTACAGAACTCAGGAAAACACTTTACTTACTTTTACCAGTTTATTGTAAAGGATACAACTCACGAACAGCCTAATGAAAGAGACATAAGGCAAATAATTGGGGATTTTAAAAAATAATGATGTGGTATAATAAAATATATATATATA
>NW_016860156.1:0-233 GCF_001698545.2 Rhinopithecus bieti | reverse complement strand
TTGATGAAAGTTAAATTAAAAAAAAAATCCAAAATTAATTAATGCAGACAGGAGGACCAAGTGTAGGAGATCTTTTGTATGACACTGAAACTATATTTAGTAACAATGTATTGTATACTTAAAAATTGAGGAAAGTAGATTTTAAATATTTTCATCACAAAATATATGTGAAGTAATGAATATTTTAATTTGTTAGATTTACTTTCCCCAATCTATACATATATCAAAATTTC
>NW_016860155.1:0-573 GCF_001698545.2 Rhinopithecus bieti | reverse complement strand
CAAATGCACAAGCTTCAGTAACTGATTCGATCAACTGGAAGAAAGAGTACCAGTGATTGAAGATCAAATGAATGAAATGAAGTGAGAAGAGGTGTTTAGAGAAAGAAGAGTAAAAAGAAACAAACAAACCCTCCAAGAAATATGGGACTATGTGAAAAGACCAAATCTACGTCTGATTGGTGCATCTGAAAGTGACAGGGAAAATGAAACCAAGTTGGAAAACACTCTGCAGGATATCATCCAGGAGAACTTCCCCAACCTAGTAAGGTAGACCAACATTCAAATTCAGGAAATACAGAGAATGCCACAAAGATACTCCTGGAGAAGAGCAACTCCAAGACACAAAATTGTCAGATTCACCAAAGTTGAAATGAAGGAAAAAATGTTAAGGGCAGCCAGAGAGAAAGGTTGGGCTACCCACAAAGGGAAGTCCATCAGAATAACCGTGGATCTCCTGGCAGAAACTCTACAAGCCAGAAGAGAGTGAGGGTCAATATTCAACATTCTTACAGAAAAGAATTTTCAACCCAGAACTTTATATCAAGCCAAACTAAGTTTCATAAGTGAAGGAGA
>NW_016860154.1:0-1409 GCF_001698545.2 Rhinopithecus bieti | reverse complement strand
TTTTTCAACACAGGCCTCAATGCCCTCTCGAATATCCCTTTGGAGATTCCACAAAAACATTGTAAGAAAACTGCTCCATTAAAAGAAAGATGCAGCTCTGAGAGATGAATTCACACATCACAAAGAACTTTCTCAGAAATCTCTTTCTAGTTTTATCTGAGGATATTTCCTTTTCACTATATTCCTGAATGTGTGCCCGAATATCCCATTGCAGATCAAACGAGAAAATATTAGCAAACTAAATGAAAAGAACGGTGTAACTCTGTGAGGTGAATTCACACATTACAAACCAGTTTCTCAGAAAGCTTATTTTTTTATTTTTATCTGTTTATATTTCTTTGTCAACATAATCTTCAATGCGCTCTGAGAAATCCCTTTACAGATTCTACGAAAACAGTGTTAGCAAACTGCTCCATGAAAAGAAAGTTGTAACTCTGTGAGATGAATTTACACATCCTGAAGAAGTTTCTCAGAAAGCTTCTTTCTAGTTCTTATGTGAGGATATTTCCTTTGTCAATATAGGCTTCAATGTCATACAACATATCCCTTCTCAGATTCACCAAAAGCAGTGCTACCAAACTGCTCCATGAAAAGATAGGTGTTACTCCTTGAGATGAATTCACAAATCACAAAGCAGTTTCTCAGGAAGCCTCTTTCTAGTTTTTGTCTGAGGATATTCCCTTTGTCATCATAAGCTTCAATACGCTCTGAAATATCTCATGGCACATTCCAAGAAAACAGTGTTAGCAAACTACTCAATGTAAAGAACAGTGTAACTCTGTGAGTTCAATTCATACATTGCAAAACGGTCTCACATAAAGCATTTTTTTGTTTTACATCAGAGGATATTTTCTTTGTCACCATTGGCTTCAATGCACTCCCAAATATCCTGTTGCAGATTCTATGTAATGAGTGTTATAGATTGCTCAATGAGCAGAATGGTGTAACTCTGTGAGATGAATTCACACATCACAAAGAACTTTCTAGGAATGATCCATTCTAGTTTTTATCTGAGGATATTACCTATTTTGCCATAGGTTTCAATGCGATATCAAATACTCCTTGTCAGATTCCCCAAAAGCAGTGCTACCAAACAGCTCCAAGAAAAGAATAGTGTAACTCTGTGAGATGAATTCACAAATCACAAAGCAGTTTCTCATTAATCATCTTTCTAGTTTTTGTCTGAAGATATTTCCTTTGTAACCATAAGCTTCGATGCACTCCGAAATATCCTACTGCAGATTCCACGAAAACAGTGTTATCAAACTATTCAATGAAAAGAATGATGTAATACTGTGAGATGAATTTACACATACCAAAACAGTTTCTCAGAAAGCTTCTTTCTAGTTTTACCTGGGGATATTTCCTTTTCACTATGGGCCTCAATGTGCTTCTAAATATCCCTTTGC
>NW_016860153.1:0-1335 GCF_001698545.2 Rhinopithecus bieti | reverse complement strand
TGTTCAGAGTTAAAAAAAATTTTTCTTAAAACCAGAGACTGTTACATCTTGGTCCACTGTTGAGACTACTACACTTCTTTTTTTCCTCTTTCTTATTCAATTTATATCAGTATGGTTTCATAAATATTTATTTATTATCTTGGTTATAAATTAGTGTTATTCTTATATATTTTGTTGTTTCCATTTCTTCAGCTATTGGAAAGTCCATGTGGCAAGGCCATAATCTTCACAAGGTGTCCATCAAGATGCCTCAATCACCTTCTCTACTGTGACAGCTGACATGGCAGAAACAGTGGCTTTTAACCCCTGTGCTTGCCTTTGAGTTTTCACTGAAGAAATCTGAAGGTGGCTAAATTCTTTGTTGGAACAAAGCTGAAATATATTGTCTTTTATAATTTTATTTATCTCCATGATGTGCCACTGTTATTTTGGAGGTATTACTGAAGTAACTTCTGTGTTTACTTTCACCTTAGACTCCATTATTTGACCAGCATTCACTGAGGCATCCTCTGCTCATGATTGTCAGATAAGTACTAAAGTCGTAAGTCACATTTAGATCTGAACTATCTTGTCTTTTCATTGAGTGTCTCAGGTACTTTTGAGTATTTATATAATTGTTTTGAGTTATGCCATCAAAAATGTTATTATAAGGAGAAGAATAAGAGAATAAACATATAAACATAGTAATATGCCCTATTTGGCCATTTTCTGAGCCAGCTTCACACAGTAGTCAATTTGCATTTCTCACTGCTCAGGCATTAATTTAGACACTATTTTCTGAGGGACAAATGCAAATTGGCATAGGTTATTCTTTCTTCTTCCCTAATTCTGTGCATTTGTTTCCTGATCCAGAGAGTGCCTTTTCTTTTTTTTTTTTTTTTTTCCTTTACATCTCCTGGAGGCATATATTTTTGTGTCTTTATTCAGAGGTGACCCACTACTGGGATGATAGCTCAAGACACAAAGTGTATAGCATTGTTTTTGTTAAATGATACTAGGGCCTTTGAAGTTGTCTACAGCCATATTTTCTCTACTTTCAGAAAAAGCTATTGATTCTTGTTTGTACTTTTAAATTGCAATTCTCTTTCTTATCGCTCATTTTTTTTTTTTTTTTTTTTTTTTTTTTTTTGAGAGGGGTTTTTTTTTTTTTCCCTGGGTGGGGTACGGTGGCATGATCTCAGGTCACTGCAACCATCACCTCCCAGGTTCAAGTGATTCTCCTGTCTCAGCCTCCTGAGCAGCTGGCATTACAAGTGCCTGCCACCATGCCTGGCTAATTTTTTATGTTTTTAGTAGAGATGGGGTTTCATCATGTTGGTCAGGCTGGTTTTGAAC
>NW_016860152.1:0-232 GCF_001698545.2 Rhinopithecus bieti | reverse complement strand
GTTGATTGAACAGTTAGGCATCACTGTTTTGTGGTATCTGAGAGGATATATTTGGGAGTACATTGAAACCTATGGTGAAAAAGGAAATATTCTCAGAATAAAACTACAAAGAATTTGTCTGAGAAACTGCTTTGTGATGGGTGAATTCATCTCACAGAGTTACACCTTTCTTTTCATTGAGCAGTTTGGTAGTGCTGTTTTTGTGGAATCTGCAGAGTGATATTTGGGAGCA
>NW_016860151.1:0-828 GCF_001698545.2 Rhinopithecus bieti | reverse complement strand
TGGAAAAGGAGAAACTAGAGAAGGAGAGGGAATGAAGGAGAAAATCATATCCAAACTCTTTCTGTCTTTTTTTTGGAGGGGGGAGGGGTAGGACAGGGTCTCACCCTGTCGCTCAGGCTGGAGTGCAGTGGTGCAATCACAGCTCACTGCAGTCTCGACCTCCCAGGCTCAAGTGATCCTCCTGCCTCAGCCTCCAGAGTAGCTGGGACCACAGGTGTGTGCCATCATACCTGGCCAAATTTTTGTATTTTTTGTAGAAGTGGGGCTTTGCCATGTTGCCCAGGCTGGTCTTGAACGCCTGAGCTCAAGCAATCCGCCCGCCTCAGCTTCCCAAAGTGTTGGCATTACAGGCATGAGCCTCCAAATTCACTTTCGATATGCTTATAGGAGGAAACCATGGCAAAGTCTTTCTAAGAACATGGGTTGAATCTCTCAGCTGGACCCCAACCGAAGCCTTGGCCAGAGAATATGATTTATATTAAAGACCTCTTCCTCTCACAGCCAAATGTTGAGGGAAAGAAGTTTCACATAAAAGAGAATGTATTGGCCAGGTGCGTTGGCTCACGCCTGTAATCCCAGCATTTTAGGAGACCAAGGAAGGTGGATCACCTGAGGTTGGGAGTTTGAAACCAGCCTGACCAACATGGAAAAACCCCGTGTCTACTAAAAATTCAAAATTAGCCAGGCATGGTGGCGCATGCCTGTAATCCCAGCTACTCAGGAGGCCAAGGCAGGAGAATTGCTTGAACCCAGGAGGCAGAGGCTGCGGTGAGCCAAGATCGCATCATTGCACTACAGCCTGGGCAACAAGAGTGAAACTCCATCTCA
>NW_016860150.1:0-696 GCF_001698545.2 Rhinopithecus bieti | reverse complement strand
AAGAGGCTTTTACTTATTATTTTATGTATTTCAGGGTTGTATGGATTATTTCCAACACCCCCAACAATCCCCCCATCTTTTTTTGTTTACAATGAGTTTTATTTTTAAGTAAATATAAAACAACGAAACCTTCTTCAAAGAACACTAGTCATGTGGAGTTCCACCACTTTCCTCAGGCATGGTTAACCTCTTGCTCCTTTTCTCCTTTCATTGTGTTGCATGCTTAAAACTATTATAAATAGTAGTAGTTATCACCCTGTACTTGTCTTTCTTCCCCACTAGATTGTTAACTTCTTGAATGGTGGCTAGGATTGCTGATTTATTTATGTTTGTATCTTAGTACTTAAGTACCTATTATAGCCGGGCGTGGTGTCTCAAGCCTGTAATCCCAGCACTTTGGGAGGCCGAGACGGGCGGATCACGAGGTCAGGAGATCAAGACCATCCTGGCTAACACGGTGAAACCCCATCTCTACTAAAATACAAAAAAAATCAGCCGGTCGTGGTGGCGGGCACCTGTAGTCCCAGCTACTCAGGAGGCTGAGGCAGGAGAATGGCATGAACCCGGGAGGCGGAGCTTGCAGTGAGCTGAGATCACGCCACTGCACTCCAGCCTGGGCCACAGAGAGACTCTGTCTCAAAACAAAACAACACAAAAAAAATAAAGTACCTATAATAAACCTGCTTAGTAATATTT
>NW_016860149.1:0-1528 GCF_001698545.2 Rhinopithecus bieti | reverse complement strand
CGATTTTGTGTGTGTTGGTGTGTGGGTCTGGTGGGAGGCCAGCTCTCCTGCTGGACTCAGTTTCACGAGCTCACAGCTTTGTCTGCTTTTGCTTACTGTGGCCTCCTGGTGCTTGCCGTGGTGCCAGGAGCATAGAGGTGCTCAGGAGGTATATTCTGAATGTGTCCATCATGGGGTGGAGCCATATTGCCTCCCCCCTTGCCAGGTGCTAGAGGGAGTGGAAGGTTACCATGAGTACCTGTATATGGGCCCCTTCCTGCGGGCACCACCAGAGATCAGGTCAGAGCCAGGGGCTGCCAGTGTCCAAGGACAGCCGTGGGAGGCAGCCAGGAATCGGGTAAAGATCCTTTGGGATCCTTCTCACCCCTGGCTTCGGAGATACCCCTGCAGGCTGAGTGCTCAGCAGCCAGCTCTGCCCCAGGGCCATTGAGGCCGTGCTGGGCGGAGGGAGGGGCCAGCCTCCAGGCGCCTGTGTTCTTGGCTGAATTGCTGGCTGCTTGGCCCATCCATTCCTCAGCTGCCTTATCCACACCAGACCAGGAGTTTCCAAATTCTCTTTGGAAGCAGAAAATTTCCCCAGCAGAATCTTGAAGAAACCTGATGATGAGAAGCAGGTGAAAGCCGACCATTGCTCAGGCTCACCTGTTTGTAGTTGTCATTAATATTTATTTGCAGAACCTGCAAGATGGCGGTGTGGGTGCCAGGCACTGTCCTAAGTCCCGGGGCTCTAACAGTGAGCAAGGCAGATCTATCCCCTGCCCTCAGGGCGCTGATGTGCCAGCGAGAGGCAGACATTCCTCACTAGATGCGTGAATGAAAGGTGTGGTGTTGCAGGAAGTAGTGTGTGGAAACAGCCAGTGCAAAGGCCCTGAGGTGGGCTCCTGCCTGTTCCGGAACAACATGGATGTTGGAATGTCTGGAGCAGGGTGAGTGACGGGGAGGGTGGCAGGAAGGGAGGCCAGGGGCTAATGGTGCAGGTCATGTAGAGGCTTTGGGAGCCATTGAAAGACTGCGGTTTTTACTCTATGAGAAGGGAGCCTCTTTTCTTTCTTTCTTCCTTTCTTCCTTCCTTTCCTTCCCTTCCTTCCTTTCCTTCCTTTCCTTCCTTTCCTTCCTTTCCTTCCTTTCCTTCTCTCTCTCTCTCTCTCTCTCTCTCTCTCTCTCTTTCTTTCTTTCTTTCTTTTTTGAGACTGAGCCTTGCTGATTCCCAGGTTGGAGTGGAGTGGCGCGATCTCAGCTCACTGCAACCTCCGCCTCCCGGGTTCAAGCGATTCTCCTGCTCCAGCCTCCCGAGTAGCTGGGATTACAGGCACCGGCCACCACACCTGGCTAATTTTTGTATTTTTGGTAGAGACGGAGTTTCACCATGTTGGCAAGGTTGGTCTCAAACTCCTAACCTCAGGTGATCCACCTGCCTTGGCCTCCCAAAGTGCTGGGATTACAGGCATGAGCCACCATGCCTGGCCATGATGGGATCCTTTTTTTTTTTTTTTTTTTGAGATGGAGTCTCGCTCTGTTGCCCAGGCTG
>NW_016860148.1:0-1109 GCF_001698545.2 Rhinopithecus bieti | reverse complement strand
AAGGATGGAAGCATTACCCAGTCCCCTGAGACAGGAGGCAGAGGGAGCTGGACAGAGGCTCCTAGCTGGCGGGGGCTGGGCAGGATGAAAGTTGAGCTTTGGTGGGAGAAGGAAGGTGGGAGATGGGGCCGGCAGTTGTCTGCAAGGAAGGGTGGGGTGCTGAGGGCTGGAGTCCAGGAGGGGCTTCAGGATGGGGTCACCAGACCTTGTATCATCCATCCCCAAGGCCCAAGGAGGGGGCCGGGAGGACACCAGGCTGGAGGGACTGCAGGCTGTTGGGGTTGAGGGGCTGTGGTTGGGGGCCACTATTTCTAACCACTGTCCCAGGCCTGCATCACAGCTTATGTACCGAGCTAAGCCCAAAAGGTACGTCCACCCTGAACCTGTGAACCTGACCTTATTTGGAAAAAGAGTCTTTGCAGATGTAATTTCCTGAAGGGTCTGTAGATGAGATTGTTTTGTTTAAACTCTCACCCAAACAGAGATCATCTTGGGTTATTCAGGTGGACCCCAAATCCAGTGACAGGGCGCTTAGGAGAGACTGAAGAGGAGACAGACGCAGAGGAGGAGGCTGCGTGAAGACAAAGGCAGAGACTGGAGCAATGCAACCTCCAGCAGAACATACGTGGGGCTCCAGAGGCTGGAGCAGGCAGGAAGAGGCCTCCCCTGGAGCTTCCAGAGGGAGTGGGGCCCTTCCCACAGCTTGATTTTGGACTTTTGGCCTCCAGAACTGTAAGAGATGACATTTCTGCTGTCTGGAGTCCCCAGTTTGTGGCACTTGGTTGTGGCAGCTCCACGAAACTGACAGTGACTGCCCCTGGATGAGGCTGGAGAGACCACCATTTTCCTCCTCAGACGAGCCAGGGCGGGGGAGCCGCATCCCCGCCGGGAAGAAGAGCTGGTCTGGGAGCTGCTACCCCTCTGCCTGTGGGTCAGACTTGCAGATTGCTGCCACTGGGGACTCTCTGAAAGTGTCCTTTGGTGCCTTTGAACCTCCCCCCGCAACCCACCATGTGCTCACCGACCCTGTTGGTGGCATAGAAGGTGGGGCCTGGCCAGACCGGGCCGGGGAGCCCGGAGGCTGGGCCCCTAAGGGGCTTACGCCTCAC
>NW_016860147.1:4710-7551 GCF_001698545.2 Rhinopithecus bieti | reverse complement strand
GTATTTAGGATAGTTAGCTCTTCTTGTTGCATTGATCCCTTTACCATTATATAATGCCCATTTTGTCTTTTTTGATCTTTGTTGGTTTAAAGTCTGTTTTATCAGAGACTAGGATTGCAACCCCTGCTCTTATGTGCTTTCCATTTGCTTGGTAAATATTCCTCCCTCCCTTTATTTTGAGCCTACGTGTCTTTGCACGTGAGATAGGTCTCCTGAATGTAGCACACCAATGGATCTTGACTTTTATCCAATTTGCCAGTTTGTGTCTTTTAATTGGGGCATTTAGACCATTTACATTTAAGGGTAATATTGTTGTGTGTGAATTTGATTATGTCATCATGATGCTATACGGTTCTTTTGCACATTAGTTGATGCAGTTTCTTCATAGTGTCATTGGTCTTTATATTTTGGTGTGTTTTGCAGTGGCTACTACTGGTTTTCTTTTCAATATTTAGTGCTTCCTTCAGGAGCTCTTGTAAGGCGGGCCTGGTGGTGACAAAATCCCTCAGCATTTGTTTTATGTAAAGGATTTTATTTCTCCTTTGCTTATGAAGCTTAGTTTGGCTGGATATGAAATTCTGGGTTGAAAATTATTTTGTTTAAGAATGTTGAGTATTGGCCCCTACTGTCTTCTGGCTTGTAAGGATTCTTCAGAGAGATCTGCTGTTAGTCTGATCCTATTTGAGAAATCCTCCTAGATATTTGATAGGACTTGGATATTGGGATAAAAGTTGTATCTATTTTGGGGTTCACCCCAAGCCCAGTAATGTTGTGGTTCTTGTAGACTCATAGATATACCACCTTGATGATCTTGGAAACTCTCTGGGACAGTTCTCTGGATTGCTAGGCAGAGACTCTTGTTCTCTTCCCTTACTTTCTCCCAATCAAATGGAGTCTTTCTCTCTGTTCTGAGCCTTCTAAATTTGGGGTTGGAATGACACAAGCACCTCTATCACCACCACCACTACGAATGCACTAAGTCAGATCTCAGGCCAGCACAGCTATGGGTCTTGTCCAAGGCCTGCTCTTACCACTTCCTGGCTACCACCTATGTTTGCTCAGGTCCTGGGGTGGCAAAACTAGCCGGGCCTGTGTTCTTCCCTTCCCCAAGGCCCCAGGTGGGTCCAGAGGTGCTGTCTGGCAGTCAGTGGCTAGAGTAAAACCCTTAGAAATCTACCTGGTGTTCTATTGTACCGTAACTGAGCTGGCCCTCAAACAAGACACAGTCCTTCCCACTTTTTTCTCCCCTCTTCAAAGGTGGAAGAGCCTCAGCCTGTGGCCACTGCCACCACACGCCCATGGGGAGTACTGCCAGACTACTGCTGATGATCCCTTTAGGCCCAAGGGCTCCCAAGTTAGCTTGTGGTGAATGTTGCCTGGCCTGAGACTCACCCTTCAGGACAGTGGGTTCCCCTGTGGCCCAAGACAGGTCCAGAAATGCCATCCCAGAGTCAAGTATTGGAATCCGGGACCACAAGAGCCTGTTTGATGTTCTATCCTCTTATGGCCAAGTTTGTACCAAAGGTGGAAGACAAAGTCCACTTTACTTTTCCCTCTGGTTTTCTCCAGCAGAAGGCGTTTCACTCTGTAGTCACCACAGCTGAGAATGTGAGTCTCACCTGAAACCAGCAAGTCTCAGAGGCTCTCCCAAAGCCCTCAACCTAGTATCTGAGTATTGCTGCTGGTTATTCAGGGCCCAAGGGCTCTTCAGTTAGCAGGTGATGAATGCTGCCAGGACTGGGTTCTTCCCTTCAAGGCAGTGAGTTCCCTTCTGGCCCAGGGCATATCTAGAAATGTCATCTGGGAGGTAGGGCCTGGAAAGGGGCTTCAGGACTCTGACTGGTGCCCTATCCTGCTGTGCCTAAGCTGTTATCTATGATTCAAGACAAAGTTCTCCCCATTCTTCCCTCTCCTCAAGCAGAAGTAAGGGCTGTCTTTTGGAGCCATGAGCTGTGCGGCCTTGGGGTAAAGGACAGTGATGCCAGCACTTTCTTTCTTTCTTTCTTTTCTTTTCTTTATTTTTTTATTTTTATTTATTTATTTTTTTAGCCGGAGTCTTCCTCTGTCACCCTGGTTGGAGTTCAGTCGCGCAATCTCCGCTCACTGCATCCTCTGCCTCCCAGGTTCAAGCAATTCTCCTGCCTTAGCCTCCCGAAAAGCTGGGATTACAGGCATGCACCACCACGCCCGACTAATTTTTGTATTGATGCCAGCCCTTTCTTCGCCACCCCAACTGGTGTCCTAGTAAGTCATATGCCCCCTCCAGTCCACTGTCTCTGAGCCCAGTTCAGCTCTAGGACTTGCTTAAGAATTTCAGTCCTTATAGCCTATACTGCTTTTCATGTTTATTTAGAGATCTAGAGCACTGTAACCGTCAGTGGCAAGGTTTGTGGGAACTCAAGTTGTGACCACTGAGATCGGCAATTCCCCTCTGGCTAGGGTTGCTTTAAATGCTCCCTCCACGGAGTTTGGTCTGGTTTTCCTTTCTGCTCTAACAGGACAGCACTGAGTTGAATGCCTCACAATTGCTGTGCTCTCTCTCCTCCAGCACACAGAAATGGTCTCTGCATCATGTTGCTTCTGTCAGGGGTGGCGCCAGCAATTCAAGACATTTTTTTTTCTGTCTCTTCAGTGCCTCTTTCAGTGATATAAAGTTAAAAACGAGGTACTATACTATGAGTGCTCACCTGAATTTTGGTTCTCATGAAGTTGCTTTTTTTGTGTAGATACTTGTTAAATTTGTGTCCTTCTTGTTGTGAAGATCGGTAGTGCCTTCTATTCTACCATCTTGCTCTGCCTCCTGACTCTGAAGCTTGATTCCTTTTCTCTTTGTAACTTCAG
>NW_016860147.1:0-4429 GCF_001698545.2 Rhinopithecus bieti | reverse complement strand
CACAACTCTCCAATCTCTCTCTCTAGCTCATTCTTATCTTCTGAGCTTCAGCTATACTAATTCAACTACCTGCTTGACATCTCCAACTCATTGTCTCCCTGGCATCTCAAACTCAACATATTCAAAAGTAAGCTCTTGATTTATTCTTTACTCTCCTAGCCCAAATCTACTCTTCCTTTATCTTTCTTATCTCAGGAAGTGGTAGCTCCATCAACCCAATGGTTCATTCCAAGAGCCCTAGAGATCATTTGGACATTTTCCTCTCTCTCATTCACCATTTCTTTTCACGCAAAGTCTATTTAAAAAATGTGCTCTTTGTCCCTCCCCATGGCTATCATTTAAGCCTATGCAATCACCATCTCTTGCCTGGACTATTTTAATAGCCTCCTAACTGGTCTCTTCATTTTCCCTCATCTCATCCTATTATAAATTCACCACAGGGCAACCAGATTGAGCTTTTAAAAATGTAAATCAGATCATACCACTCCCGTGTTTAAATCTGTTAATGGTTTCCCATTTCACTTGAAATCCAAATCCCTTAATATGGCCTACAAAGTTCTGCACTATCTCCAGAGATTATCCCTCCAAACTCATCTCACGACCTTATTTTCCTCATACTCAAACTCCTCCAGCTACACTGGCCTTCTTCCTTTTCCTCAAACATCCTATTCTTCTGTTTCTCTCTCAGGATCTTAGCACACATCCTTTTGACTTGGACACTTTCCCTCTATTTCTTTGCATGTGTCACTTCTTATCTTTTTATCTTTCAGCTCTCTGGTTAAATGTGAATTCCCCAGAGAATCTTGCCTCGAGGTCCCAAACTAAGCCAAACAATTTCCTCATTGTGATCTATCGTGTCATTCTTTACTTAATAGTGCTTTTCACAATCTATAATTATGCTTTCAATTTTGTGATTATTTATTTAACATCTATCTCCCTCCAAGTGCTGTGAGGAGAGTTCCACACACCAAGGGAGATGGACTTCAAGGAAGTTTCTCTGTGTTCTACTTTAAGTCAGTTGACTTGTTACAGAGTCTCTACAATCTTCACTTTCTATTTCTATAGAGAACCATGTCTAACTCAGACTACCTCTTCCCTCCTGCCCCTACCAAGCAATGTGTCACTGGAATTGAATTGTCACAATTACTTTGGGTTTCAGAAAAGCCAGCACTCCTGCCTCATTAACCAGATAGCTGGGATAAGACTCTTGGTTTTGAAAATTCAACAACCAGAGTTCAGCTATTTGCAGTGATATGCAGTCATTTATCACTATCAAAAAGGAAATTAACTAAAATGTGGTGTGTTGGCATTAGTTACTTACCAATGAGCAAGATCAGCACCTGAATTTCAGCTTGGCTCTGTCATTTTCTGTTTATTGGAAGAATGGTGGTGTGGTTAAGTGTGTGGTGTGTAGAGGAAGACTACTTGTTTTTTGTTTTGTTTTGTTTTTATTGAAATATAGCATGCATACAGAAAAGTGCACAAATCATATGTGCAGAGCTCACTGAATTTCACAGAATGAATGCACCCATGCAATAGCACTCAGATCAAGAGACAGAACATTAGCAGCACCCCCAGGAGGACTATCCCCAGGATCTCTCCCAGTAACCACACCCTCTCCAGTGGAAACTATTATCCTTACTTCTAACACCACAGATTACTTTTGCTTGGTTTTGTAACTTGTATAAATTAAATCACACCATATCAACTCTTTGTGATTATTTTAACTCAACATTATGTTTGTGATACCCATTTGCATTGTTTCAACAGTTGTTGTTGGTTAACTCTCATTGCTGTGTAGTATTACATTGTATAAATATACCACAATTTATTTATTCAATTCATTCTACTATTGATGGTTATTAGTTTGCAATTATTGGCAGTTGTGAATAATGCTGCTATAACAATTTCTTCATATTATTTATAGTGAACATGCATGTATTTCTGTTGTTATATATTTAGGCATGGAACTGCTGGGTCATTGTGTGTGCATATATTCAAATCTGATAGTTGTTGCCAAACACTTTTTCAAAATGGTTGTACCACTTTGCATTTTGCATTTCCACCAGCAGTGTATGAGTGTTCTAGTTGCTCTAAATTCTCACCAACACTTGGCATTTTGGTATTTTTTATTTTAGCCAATGTGGTGACTGTGTGGTGACATCTCATTATGGTTTCCTTTTGCATTTCTCTGATGACTAATGAAGTTGAGAATCTTTTCAATATATGTTGACCGACCATTGTATATCTTTTGTTTGTCTTTTAGATGTCTTTTGTCATCGATTTGTAAGGGCTCTTTATGTATTCTGGATATGAATCTTTTTTCAAATATATGCATTGCAAATATATACTTTTTTACTTATTGATATCTTTAATTTTTAAAAATATTTTTAATTTTTATGGATACATAATTGTTGTACATATTTATGAGGTACATGTAATATTTTGATACAAGCATAAAATATGTAATGATTGTTGATCTCTTTTAATGAACAGAATTCCTTAATCGTAACATACTCTAATGTATTTTTTTTTTTAATGGCTAACAGTTTTTGTATTCTGTTTAAAAAGTCATTGCCTCCTCCAAGACAGCTTGGGTGTAAATACTGGTTCCACTACTTTCTATCTATATAACCTCGGGTAAGTTTCTTAAGCTCTCTAGGGTTAAGAAGCAGTTCCACTACTTCTAGGGATTCATAGGGTTGTTATGAAGATTAAAGAAGATGGTGCATATAGAAGAGTTTGACACCACACCAGGCACACAGCAAGGGATCAATGGGTGCTTTTTATTTTGCATCTTATACTACCTCTTAGTATTTATAATTTTGGAGTTTATAAAGGTTTTGGGGCATTTCTCTCTTAAATATCTAGGTCTATTGTTCTTCTATTACATAGCAGTTTAAAAATCAGACTGTTACCACTGCAGGTAATGTTTGATTTTCAGCATTTCTATTTTTCAGAATTGATTTTATAAAAAGAATTATCTTGAGCCAAAACAAAATTCAGACTGTAGCACATCATGTTTTAGAAGGTGGCCCTTATTGAGTAATGGTATCTCACTGATGTGAGTTGTAAGAGGCAGGGATGTCCCAGCACAGAAGGATATAATTCTTAAGCAATGATTTCCAAGCAAGGATTGTAGAAAAAAAAAAAGTGAATAAGATAATGGACTTCCAGTTGTTGGTTGGTGTCTCCAGGTGGAGTTAGTGGGCAGGCAGAAGAAAGATCTTGGGAGGAAATAAAAATTTTGGAATCATTCGACTATTTATGGTAGTTGAAGCCCTAGGAATAAATAAAATCTTCCAAACAGAGTGTGTAGAATCTTATACATTTCCAGTATCTAAGAAAGGAATGACAAGAGAAGGCACCGAAGGAATTAGAAAGATAAGAGGAGACCTGGAAAGAGTAGAATCATGGATGGTAAGAAGGGTGGAAGAGAGTAATCAACAGTGTGATGGGTTTCGTTAGATTGAAGAGGATTTAATCTTAGAAAAGCCACTGAATTTGGCAACTCCAAGGTCATCTTGAGTAAAGGAAGTGGGAAAAGAAAGAGGATTGTATGATTTTTTTTTCTTTCAACATATATTCATTGAGAACCTACCATGTGATGCTAGAGTTTATTACTCCTTGCAGCTAGGAAGGATAAACACCATAGGGGGGCAGGGAATGTCCCATTAAGAGGGTGTTAGAAAGAACCTATTATAGGATTTGGGCCTTGTTGGGTGATTTAAAGGAGGGTGGAAGGAAATGGGGGTTTGCCTAGATTGGATGCTGTTAGAAAGTGGTGACAATTTTATGACTTTGTTTCAGTCTTTGCTTACACAAAATTAGGAAGTGCCCTTTTTTTGTTTCATTCTATTGTGGTCTCAGAGTAGCCTTGTCTGAGGTTGTGTTCTTTGAGATTGTTTCTGCCCAAGAGGAGGACAAAATGGCCTGGTTATAATGTCAGATTGGTTTTTAATAATTTTGAGATATAGCTGTGAATGTCAGGTTACTTCTGGATGCTAGGGTTTGGTTATTATCATTCTCAGTTCCCCCTTATGGCCAAAGACACATGAAGTCAGGATGCAGGATATTAATCCATGCAGATTTTCATCTGATATGCAGAGTTTCATCATTACCAATATTTTCTTGATAAAAATAAGAACATCCAATGAATGTCATCTATAGCTAAATTGGGGTTAATCTTTCTTCGCCGTCTGTTGTAGAATTAATTTTTGAACCATCAGATATGACTATGGTTGCTTAGTAGTGTTTAAGATTCTGGATAAGATATATTAGACAACTGTAACACAGGCAGTTGTCAGAAACAAAATTACTATTAGTCCTTGTAACAGATCTTGAAGCCTAGTCACTGAAAACACGTCCTAAAATTCACCAGGATCTGCTTCAGAAAACCAGGTGCCTTTTTTTTTTTTTTTTTTATTAT
>NW_016860146.1:0-997 GCF_001698545.2 Rhinopithecus bieti | reverse complement strand
TTCTCTCCAGAGTGTTAAATGGATCTGGATCCTACAAAGGGTCCTTTAAAGGACCCCAGGAAACTCTCTTGATCTTTTTATTTCAGTGTTTCCTTGCTTTGTTCTGAAAAGGATTTAAAATAGTTTATATAATACATATATATTATCACAAAACAGTAAAACAAAAGTGGAAGGAAAAGAAAAATGAAAAAAAAAAAAAGGGGGGGGATAGATAAAAAAATGGAGTCAGGGAAAGCATAGCAATGGGAATTTGATACTTGTCTGTGGATAGGCTGTATGTTTGACTCTGAGCTCTGTTGTCATTGACACTAGGTGACAGGGTTCATAAGATCAAATAAACCCGTTCCTCAGAATAGATTTTCTTGGATGCTGTTACAGCGTCCTAGACAATGTCTTGGTAGCTGTGGTTTCTCAGGACTTCTTTTACGTGGACTGTTGTTTTCATACCAAAGTGCAATTCAGTAAAAGCAGTTCTTAAGTAGTCATTACAGTGTGGTTCAGGTACCCAGACTTCTGTTGCTGTGACTTGACGAAGAGCTAGATTTTAGAATATCTGGGAATGGATGGCCTGTGTGCCTTTTGAGCAGTTCTCTCTAAATATTCTATGTCTCAACTCAGTTTTTAATTTAATTAATTAATTAATTAATTAATTTGTGGGGGCAAGATCTTGCTCTGTTGCCTAGGCTGGAGTGCAGGGGCACAATCATGGCTCACTGTAGCCTCTACCTCCTGGACTCAAGCAGTCTTCCCACCTCAGCCTCTTGAGTAGCTGGGATCACAAGCATGTGCCACCACGCCCAGCTAATTTTTGTATTTTTTATTGAGACAGGGTTTCGCCGTGTTTCCTGGGCTGCTCTTGAACTTCTGGGCTCAAGTGATCCTTCTGCCCCAGGCTCCCAAAGTGCCGGTATTATAGGCACGAGACACTGTGCCTAGCTTCAGCTTAGTTTTTAATAGTAGTACGTAGCAATGAGTTTAAAGTTATACTACCTAAGAA
>NW_016860145.1:0-232 GCF_001698545.2 Rhinopithecus bieti | reverse complement strand
GAGTAAGTTTCACTAAAATATTTTCCACCGAAGTAGTTTTTGCTATAAAACAAGACATTTGATGCTCTCAATGAAAAATATTACTCCCATGCCTTTTGTCTGAAAGCATTTCTTCTCCCTCAGCCTCCCGAGTAGCTGGGACTACAGGCGCCCGCCACTATGCCTGGTTATTTTTTTGTAGTTTTAGTAGAGACAGGGTTTCACCATGTTAGCCAGGATGGTCTCGATCTCC
>NW_016860144.1:0-1073 GCF_001698545.2 Rhinopithecus bieti | reverse complement strand
TCTCAAAAAAAAAAAAAAAAGAAAAGAAAAGATTAACACATTTTCATATAAAAAGTTATTATAACTAAAATAAAACTACAAATAAACCACATGGGAAAAGCACACTTACGGCAAACCTGACAAATAGTTAATATCTGTTCTATGTAGAGCTCATTGAAAATAGTAAAAACGTTAGAATCCTAAAAGATAAGCAAAGTACATAAAAAATACACTAAAGAAAAATACAGTTGGTGTATTGAAGTATGAAAAAATGTCAATGTTGTAAAAATATTATATATGTATATCTCTGAAAGAACCTTCCATATCAGTACATTAAGTTTTTTGTTAATTTTTTTTTTGAGACCGAGTCTTGCTCTGTTGCCTAGGCTGGGGTGCAGTGGCATGATCTTGGCTCACTGCAACCTCTGCCTCCTGGCTTCAAGCAATTTTCCTGTCTTAGCCTCCCAAGTAGCTACAGGTACACACCACCATTCCAGGTTAATTTTTGCATTTTTGGCAGAGACGAGGGTTTCACCATATTGGTCAGGCTGGTCTCGAACTCCTGACCTCAGGTGATCCACCCACCTCGGCCTCCCAAAGTACTGGCATTACAGGCTTGAGCCACCATGCCCGACAAGTACATTAAGATTTTTTAAATAATTGCATAGTATTCCGCTGTGTGGGTTTATCATAATTTGTTTGACCAGCCTCTATTGATGGATATCTAGGTTATTTCCAGTATTTTGTGATTACAAACCATGTCGCAATGTACAATATCCTTTGCACAATATGTTTCCTTGTAAAAAATAACATTGCACAAATAAGAGTATATCAGCAGAGTAAATTCCTAGCGGTGGAATTGCGGGGTCTGAAGCTATATGCATCATAATTTTGTTAGCTCATGTAGACTGCCCTCCATAGCCCTGTACCAAGTGATACTCCCGCCAAGCCTGTATGACAGTGTGGGAGTGACTTTTCTCTCTCGCTTTCACCAACAGAGTGAGCTATCAAATTTTCTTATCTCTGAGCAAAAAAAATGTTTCTTTAATGGAGTTTTAATTTTCCTTTCTCTTGGGAGTGAAACTAAGAATCTT
>NW_016860143.1:0-1338 GCF_001698545.2 Rhinopithecus bieti | reverse complement strand
TCTACTAAAATATTGACTTAAATCCTGTAACTATTTGATTTCAAGCTTTAAATTGATCTGGTGTTCCTTGCGGGGCTCCAGTTGCATCTAAGTAGATGTGAGAGTTGAAAGACCTATAAAGGGCTTCTCTCGCTTTACAATGTCTTATTATTTTTTTCCTCTGGTTGATGAAATGCTAGGGTGAAATAGATAGTCAAATGTACTTAAAGCACAAGTGCCACTCTAGTTATTTGGCAGAGTGCCCAGTAAAGGTCCACCCCAATACCACCACACATCCACTCGGGGATGAACAAGGGCTGACTGATTGATAAGCTCTTGAAAATTCTTAAGTTCACTGCATCCCTTCAGGTCTCCAAGGAATGCTAAGTTTCCTCCCTGCCGTGACAGACACGAAGTGAACTTAGTGTTGGGAGACGGAAGCTGGATGGCCCTCGGGGGCTGACCTGCAGGGACTTTAGAATGCAGCAGAGAGAGCTTGGCATGACTTATTACTCCAGGCTGTAGAATCCTGGAAAAGAGCTACCATGTAGCCCATGCCTGGTCAACTGGAGGACCACCTTAGTGGAAGAGGGACAATCAAGACCTCTGGCCTGCCATGTGCACAAGCATAACAATTGCTTTTGTTTAATGTGAAGATGGAATATTTGATACATTTCAACCAGGCATTTGCATCTTGGTAAGCATACCAAGATTTTTTTTTTTTTTTTTTTTTTGACACGGAGTCTTGCTCTGTTGCCCAGGCTGGAGTGCAGTGGCCGGATCTCAGCTCACTGCAAGCTCCGCCTCCCGGGTTCACACCATTCTCCTGCCTCAGCCTCCTGAGTAACTGGGACTACAGGCGCCCGCCACCTCGCCCGGCTAGTTCTTTGTATTTTTTAGTAGAGACGAGGTTTCACCGTGTTAGCCAGGATGGTCTCGATCTCCTGATCTCGTGATCTGCCCATCTCGGCCTCCCAAAGTGCTGGGATTACAGGCTTGAGCCACCGTGCCCACATACCAAGATTCTTAATTGTCAAAGTTTGTTTTAAGTCTTCGACTTCTATGATCCTCTAGTAAAATGAATGTTTCCTTTAGTACCTATCTTTATTAGTTTTTAGACCAAAAAAAGCTAAACACCATTTATATTTAATAATGCTTTTTGTATGATTTTTATACCAGATAAGCTAAGTTTTACCTTTATATTAGTGTGTTATTAATATTAAACTTAATTTTAATGAAATCTTGTAGACATATTTATCCAATTTTTCATATTTGACCATAAGATTTTATAGACTCTTTTTAACCTTTTATAATTTTTGTTAAAGAGCAGGTTTATGCTTTAAGAAAAACCTGTTGCAT
>NW_016860142.1:0-2195 GCF_001698545.2 Rhinopithecus bieti | reverse complement strand
CAAGACTCCGTCTCAAAAAAAAAAAAAAAAAAAAAAAAAGGAAGTCTGAAGGCCGGGCCTGGTGGCTCACGTCTGTAATCCCAGCACTTTGGGAGGCCGAGGAGGGCAGATCACTTGAGTTCAGGAGTTCAAGACCAGCCTGGTCAACATGGTGAAACCCCATCTCTACTAAAAATACGAAAAGAACTAACCAGGCATGGTGGCGCAGCTATATAGTCCCAGCTACTTGGCAGGCTGAGGCATGGGGAGGCGGAGGTTGCAGTGAGCTGAGATTGCACTACCGCACTCCAGTCCGGGTGACAGATTTCGTCTCCAACAAACAAAAAGTCTACCTGTGCGGTGGCTCACACCTGTAATCCCAGCACATTAGAAGGCCGAGGCTTCTAGTGGATCACCTGAGGTCAGGAGTTTGAGACCAGCCTGGCCAACGTGGTAAGAGCCTGTCTCTACTAAAAATACAAAAATAATTAGCCGGGTATGGTGGCGCATGCTTGTAGTCCCAGGTACTTGGGAGACTGAGGCAGACTTGCTTGACCCCAGGAGGTAGATGCTGCAGTGAGCCAAGATCATGCTACTGCACTCTAGCCTGGGCATTAGAATGAGACTCCATCCAAAAAATTAAAAAAAAAAAAAAAAAAAAGGGAGTCTGAAACAAAATAGAAAAGCACTTGGAATAAGAAATGTATTTCTTTTTTTGAGACAGTCTCGCTCCGTTGCCCAGGCTGGAGTACAGTGGCATGATCTCGGCTCACTGCAGCCTCTGCCTCCTGGGTTCAAGCAATTCTCATGCCTCAGCCTCCTGAGTAGCTGGGGACTAGAGGCGCGTGCCACCATGCCCAGCTAATTTTTGTATTTTTAGTAGAGACAGGGTTTTAACATGTTCATCAAGCTGATCTCAAACTCCTGACCTCATGATCTGCCCACCTCAGCCTCCCAAAGTGCTGGGATTACAGGCGTGAGCACCACGCCCGGCCTATGAAGTCTATTTCTGAATTCCCTGAACATTCCTGAATCCTATTCTTTACTTGAATTTTGGTTTCAACAGCCTCCCAAACTAAGCCTGGGCCCATGCCTCAATGTAGTAGTAAGCTGTCTAGAGCAGCCAGAACTTCAGATGTGTATATAGTGTACAAACATGCACCTAGCATCTGGGGAAGCATTTGGACGGTGCATATAACAAAATAAAATCTTGGGTATAAGCATTTTAAACATCAATATATCTAGTTTCTTGATCCCTTTTTTTTTTTTTTTTTTTTTTTTTTTTTTTGAGTTTGAGTCTTGCTCTGTTGCCAGGCTGGAGTGTAGTGACTTGATGTTGGCTCACTGCAACCTCCGCCTCCCAGGTTCAAGTGATTCTCCAGCCTCAGCCTCCCAAGTAGCTGGGACTACAGGCGCGCGCCACCACGCCCAGCTAATTTTGTATTTTAGTAAAGACGGGGTTTCACCATGTTGGCCAGGATTGTCTCGATCTCTTGACCTCGTAATCCGCCTGCCTCAGCCTTCTGAAGTGCTGGGATTACAGGCGAGAGCCACAGTGCCCAGCAATTCATTCTTCTTTGTATTCACTATTGGCTCTACTTTTGAGACGGCTTTGCTGTATTGCCCAGGCTGGAGTGTAGTGGCACAATCTTGGCTCACTGCACCTCCTGGATTCAAGTAATCCTCCCTCCTCAGCCTCCTGAGTAGCTAGGACTACAGGCATGTGCTATCACACTCAGCTAATTTTGTATTTTTTGTAAATTAAGAGTTTCAGCATGTTGCCCAGGCTTTTACATTTTTTTGTTTGTTTGTTTGTTTTCAATTATAAGAGGGAAGCAGGGCACAGTGGCTCACGCCTTTAACCCCAACACTTTGGGAGGCCAAGATGGTGGATTGCTTGAGCCCAGGAGTTCGAGACCAGCCTGGGCAATGTGGTTAAATCCCATCTCTACAAAATTACAAAACTAGCCATGTTTGTTGGCATGTGCCTGTGGTCTCAGCTACTTGGGAGGCTGAGGTGAGAGGATCACTTGAATCCAGGAATTCAAGGCTGCAGTGAGCTGTGATTGTGCCACTGCACTCCAGCCTGGGTGACAGAACAGAACCTCGTCTCAAAAAAAAAAAACACATCTAAAAAAAAAAAAAAAAAAAAGTTATAAGAAGGAGTCTAGGCCGGGCGCGGTGGCTCAAGCCTGTAATCCCAGCACTTTGGGAGG
>NW_016860141.1:0-502 GCF_001698545.2 Rhinopithecus bieti | reverse complement strand
GTTTTTTTTGTTTTTTTTTTTTTGTGTTTTTTTTTAGGTGAGATGGGGTCTCCCTGTGTTGCCCAGGCTGGTCTGAAACTCCTGAACTCAAGTGATCCTCCTGTCTTGGCCTAACAAGGCATTCAGATTACAGGTGTCCACTGAGCATGTCTCTGTCTCCATGAAAATACAAAATACAAAAATTAGCCAGGTATGGTGGTGCACGCCTGTATTCCCAGCTACTCAGGAGGCTGAGGCAGGAGAATCACTTGAACCCGGTAGGCAGAGGTTGCAGTGAGCAAGATCACCCCACGGTATTCCAGCCTGGGTGACACAGCAAGACTCTGTCTCAACAATAACAACAACAACAAAAAGGATTACAGGCATGAGCCACTGTGCCCAGCCTGCAAATCCGAATTTAATACTGAAATTATAAGTGAGTACGATTCTGATTAAGTATAAAACATTTCTTTATGCTATCTGAGGATCAGGTTATTTCTATATCCTCTTTAAGAAGAAAGAG
>NW_016860140.1:0-1073 GCF_001698545.2 Rhinopithecus bieti | reverse complement strand
CAACAAAAAAGTAAAATAAAATAACATAGGTCTGGAAATTTTAAAAAAATTATAAATAAATTACTAATGGCAGAATTTATTATAATGAAGACTTCATAATATGGGAAATAAAAACTGCTGGCTGTGATAGACTAACACTGTAGCAGACCAATTCTCTTATGCAAAGCTAGAAATGCAAGATAAATTAGGAAGAGATATATTTGAAGACATTGTAAAACCATCACAGATATCAGGATGTGTGGGGCTAAGATACCAGGGAGAAAATAAACTTATTTATGCTAATCCAACATCCTATGTTGTTTTTCTCCTTATAGCATTTGTTGATTTATATAAAAACCATACCAGAGAAACTGATAAAAGCAGAAAGTTTTCCTTCAAATTGAGAAAAGAAGAAGAGAGATTTAAGTAGTTGAACAGAGCTAGGAAGAAAAATTAGATTTCAGCTACCAAAGGAGCCAAGACTTTTGAGAGTACTCTCAAGGAGAGAAAGAAAGCATACTGAGTTGAGCAAAGCATTCATTCTTAGTTGCTTCTATTTTCTAAGCATTCAACAATTTATAAGCAGCAGAGGACTGTAGACATAAAAGGCAAACAGAAAGCAGAAGGTAAGAAGTAGAGAAGCTAAACAGAACTATTGAAGAGCTTCACAGTGCTAAAGAGAAAATAAAATGGGAATTAAGGAGCATGAAGGTTAATGGGCTCTTGGAAACACCTCAGGTTATCAACTGGGGTCTCAACAGAATATTTACAGGAGTAAGGGGAAACTGGAAATACGTGAGGCCTTATAACAGAACCAATTACCAAACTATTCCAATCCTCTATTGGATTAAAACAACTCACTCATCTTCTGGCTGATTAATAGAATCTTTAAAATTCTCCCTGGAGAAAGATAATATTTTTCATATGAGGCTAGCCTAAACTTAATTTCAAAATAAGACATGGACATTTTAGAAATAAAAATATCAGCCAGTGCAGTGGCTCACACCTGAAATCCTAGCACTTTGGGAGGTTGGGCAGATAGATCACTTAAGGCCAAGAGTTTGAGAACAACCTGGCCAACATGGCAAAACCTC
>NW_016860139.1:0-1338 GCF_001698545.2 Rhinopithecus bieti | reverse complement strand
CATTTTCTATAAGCTTGTTTTTATAAAGAGTTAGTTTGTATCAAATTAGAGATACCATGGAAATGAAGAGCTATGAGTAATAAATCCCTAAAGCCTTTGACAGGAGTAGGAGTTTCCAGTCTGTTCATCTGCCATGCTCCAGATCAGGAATATATGCATTCTGTTTTGTTTTCCTCAGTGCACCACTTGGGGAGATACTTCTGCAGTGTTTATTTAGAAAGCTTCAGGCTAGATTCAAACTAAGAAAAAAAATCACTGCTGTGTCCTAACTCACAGTAAAGCTACCTTCCTCCTCCTTCCCCCTTTTAGTCCCACCTTGATCCATATGTACAGATCTTTGTTGAATGTCTTGAGATGTGGGCAGGAGAAGGGGAGATTGTTGGTAAAAATAAAGGACTCTACCAACCGTTCTTTTCAAAGCAGATGGCTTGCAAGGAGCTGAACATAGACTTGCATGTCCAAAAACATTATTCTATAAATTGCCTTTTGAAACTTAGATATCTAAATGAAAATAATAAAACAAAAATTAAGGCAGGAAAAAATACATTTCCTCACCTCCTGATTCAAGAAACCATGAGACATGAAGTATGATTGACTCTAATGGAGTGGGTTATCAGCACCATGAAGAAACCTATGCATCAGTTGGCTTTTGCAATGTAAAAAAACAAAACAAAACAAAACAAAAAATCCCACCTCAAAACATAGTGCTTTAAAACAACCAATTATTTCACTCTTGATTCTACAGGTTGATGGAACAGTTCTTCTGGTCTGGGCAGGCTCTACTAATCTCTGCTGGCAGGTTGGCTGGAGGCTGGATGATCTAGGACAGACTCACTCACATAGTTGGTGTTTGGCAGGACAACAATGATGACTCATGATTCAGCAGGCTAGCCCTGGGTTGATCCTAGGGTTCTAAGAGTGTGAGGGAAGAAGCCGCAAACCTTCTTCAGGCTTAGGCTAACAATTATACATCACTTCCATAATATTACGGCCAAAGCAAGTCACAAGATTCAAAGGATGGGTAAGTAGATCCTATTTCTTGAGGGTAAAAGCTACAGACTATTGTGGCTATTTTTGCTATCTCCAAGAAGAGGTGTACATGTGATACATGGCACTTTAATCACAATTGCGCTAAACAAACCTGCTGCTGGAGTCTGAGGTGTGATGGTGGCAAGAGTGTTGGAAACTGGACTCTAAAGACCAAGGTCCTAGAGAAGATCCTACCATCAATTACTTTCTGACCTTAAATCAGTCCACTCTCCCTCTCTGGGTGTCAATCAAATCATTTCTAAAACAAAGGATTGGATAAGATCATCTCTAAAGTTTCTTTCAGATTTC
>NW_016860138.1:0-1552 GCF_001698545.2 Rhinopithecus bieti | reverse complement strand
AGGATCATTGTATTTTGTTTTATTTTCATTATAAAATAATACATGCTTATAAGTATTTAAAAATCAAATAATAAAAAAGGTGAGGAAATCAAAGTAAAAAAGTCTTCCTCCCTGCATAGCTCCCATTCCCACTGCATTTAATAAAATCACCTCCTATTATCAGTTTTTGTGTATCCTTCTGGAAATTTTTATACATATACCATTATATATGCAGTCATCCCTTGATATTCACAGGGGATTGGTTCCAGGACGCCCCAGGATATCAAAATCTGGGGATGCTCAAGTACCTTATATAAAATAGCATAGTGTTTGCATATAACCTGCACACACCCTCCATATACTTTAAATCAGCTCTAGATTACTTATAATACTTAATGCAATGGAAATACTATGTAAATAGTTGTTATACTATATTTTTATTTGTATTATTTTTTATTGTTGTTGGTTTTGGTTTTGTTTGGTTTTGTTTTTTTTTGAGAGGGAGTCTCGCTTTGTCACCCAGCTGGCGTGCAATGGCACCATCTCGGCTCACTGCAAGCTCCGCCTCCCGGATTCACACCATTCTCCTGCCTCAGCCTCCCAAGTAGCTGGGACTACAGACGCCCGCTACCATGCCCGACTAATTTTTTGTATTTTTAGTAGAGACGGGGTTTCACCGTGTTAGCCAGGATGGTCTCGATCTCCTGACCTCGTGATCTGCCCGCCTCAGCCTACCAAAGTGCTGGGATTACAGGCGTAAGCCACCGCACGCGGCCCTTTTCCTGGAATATTTTCTATCCCAAGTTGGTTGAATCTGCAGATGCAGAATCCATGGATATGGAGGGCCAACTGTATTCTTACATAAACACATACCACAACACACACACATGGAAACACACACAAACACAATTATACAATATTATGTTGGCAACTTGCTTTTTCATTTAACATATCTTGGAGATATTTCCATTAGCATGTACAATTCTACCTTATTCTTTTTAAAGGATACCTAGAATTCCATCACATGGCTATGCTATAATTTATTTAACCAGATACTTATCAAGACACATGTAGAATGTTTCCAGTTTGTAACTACTGTATTAAAATCAATGCCACGATGATCATTCTTGCACATCTTTACATAATTTGGGCACTGTATCTGTTAAATTTTTATACATGTGACTATTCAATTTCCACTCTCACCAGCTGTTATTGGCAATGTTTTCTCATCTCTCCTCTTGTGAATGCTGAATATGTCAGCCCCTGCAGCTGCCCTTCGCAGTGTCTCACGATAAAGCTAGTTAAGCTTCCCACCACAACCTCAGTTGCAACCCATTTCTTAGATTTATCCTGAGAGGAAGCAGAGAAAAAATTGAGGTGGGGAAAGAAACAAATGTTGACTATGCTCTGGTTATTGCCAGCAATATAAAAAGTGATTATTACTACCTAGGTTTTATAGATGATAAATGTGGCCAACAGAAATCTACTTATTCAGGCAAACAGAAGTAGAATAAAGAGGGTTCGCCGGGCGCGGTGGCTCAAGCCTGTAATCCCAGCACTTTGGGAGGCCGAG
>NW_016860137.1:0-571 GCF_001698545.2 Rhinopithecus bieti | reverse complement strand
AAAAAAAGAAAGAAAAGCACCGTGAAAATCCCTATCTTGTTTTGTTCCGATCTAATTACCGGTGCATGCAACCGCCAGCCACGTACGCCCTGCTTGCTCAATTGATCGCGACCCTCTCACGTGCACCCCCTTAGAGTTGTGAGCCCTTAAAAGGGACAGGAATTGCTCACTCGGGGGCTCCGCTCTTGAGACAGAAGTCTTGCCGATGCCTCCGGTCGAATAAACCTCTTCCTTCTTTCAAAACTCTGAGGAGTTTTGTCCACGGCTCGTCCTGCTACAGCAGGATTGAGGCTGCTTTCCTCTAGAATAGATTTGCATTTTTCTCTCTGCGGACAGTGAGTGCCCTTCCAACCTGGGACCACTTTAATTGTTATCATGGTGTAGGGATTTTCCACAGGAGATGTAAATTTTAAGCCCATACAACATGAGAGCAGATCAATGATTACAAATTCTCAGGGAAAACACCTCTCTGGAAGCCTTGGAGCTATAGCTGAGAAGAGCAGACATTTTTCTCATTATCTCTCTTTGCCTACAGGCAGATTTGTTTTTTAACTACTCTTTCACTAAGGTG
>NW_016860136.1:0-566 GCF_001698545.2 Rhinopithecus bieti | reverse complement strand
ATGATTTACCCCTACGTTTTTTTTTCCGAAATGCTTTATGATTTTAGATCTTATATGTCTGGGTTGTTGATTCATTTTGAGTTAACTTTTGTATCTGGTGTGAGGTAGAGTCCAACTTTATTCTTTTGCATGTGGAAATGCAATTTTTCCGTATCATTTATTTCCCTATTGAATAGACTAGGTACCATTGTTACTAACGAATTGGCCATACATGTATTGCCATACTGTTTTGATTATTGTACTTTGCAGTAATTCTTTTTTAAATTTTAAGTTCCAGGGTACATGTGCAGTGTGTACAGGTTTGTCACATAGGTAAACATGTGTCATGGTAGTTTGCTGCACCTATCAACTCATCACCTAAGTACTAAGCCCAGCATGCATTAGCTATTTTTCCTGATGCTCTTTAGTTTAATTATATTTCATTTGCCAATTTTTGCTTTTGTTGCGATTGCTTTTGGTGTTTTCATCATAAAATCTTTGCCTGTGCCTTTGTCCTGCATGATATTGCCTAGATTTTCTTCTAGGATTTGTATAGTTTTGGGTTTTATATTTGCTAATTTTTTTTT
>NW_016860135.1:0-757 GCF_001698545.2 Rhinopithecus bieti | reverse complement strand
CAACAAAGATCAAAAGAGACAAAGCAGGCCATTACATAATGATAAAATCATCAATTCAACAATAAGGGCTAATTATCATAAATATATATGTGCCCAACACTGGAGCACCCAGATTCATAAAAGAAGTCCTCAGAGACTTGCAAAGAGACGTAGACTCCCACACAACTATAATGGGAGACTTTAACACCCCACTGCTAACATTAGACAGATCAACAAGACAGAAAGTTAACAAGGATATCCAGGTATTGAACTCAATTCTGCACTAAGACATCTACAGAACTCTTCACCCCAAATCAACAGAATATACATTCTTCTTAGCACCACATTGCACTTATTCCAAAATTGACCACATAGTTGGAAGTAAAGCACTTCTCAGTAAATGTAAAAGAAAAGAAGTTATAACAAACTGTTTCTCAGACCACTGTGAAATCAAACGAGAACTCAGGATTAAGCAACTCCCTCAAAACCACTCAACCACATGGAAACTGAACAATCTGCTCCTGAATGACTAGTGGGCACATAATGAAATGAAGGCAGAAATAAAGGTGCTGTTTGAAACCAGTGAGAACAAAAACACAACATATCAGAATCTCTGGGACACCTTTAAAGCAGTGTGTAGAGGAAAATTTATGGCACTGAATGCCCACAAGAGAAAGCAGGGGCAATCTAAAATTGACACCTTAACATCACAATTAAAAGAACTAGGAAAGCAAAAGCAAACACATTCAAAAGTTAGCTGAAGGCAAGAAATAACTAA
>NW_016860134.1:0-302 GCF_001698545.2 Rhinopithecus bieti | reverse complement strand
GGTCATTTAATTCTTGTAAATTAGAAAACATTACTGATGCTGACACTGATGCTTCTGTGGTCCCGTATAGCCACTACTGTCTGACTGTGTTACTGCTCTGATATTTTCTTTTATACTATTAAGCAGAGTTTAGTGTGGGTAAATTGAAGATATATGATAAACAATAATTACAGCAGCTGATATTTATAGCACTTAAAGAAGAGTCGATAGACTAAAAGATATTAGTAAGTTTAATTCTCACATTTTTATTATTATTGTCTTTTGACACAGAGTTTCACGCCCTTCCCTAAGCTGTAGTGAAA
>NW_016860133.1:0-696 GCF_001698545.2 Rhinopithecus bieti | reverse complement strand
AAAACAGAAAAAAAAAAAATTCCCAAAAGGCTGTGGAATCACAATGCATTGGGCTCCTGTGTGATGAAGTCCCCAGAAGGTTTCTTTTCCCCCATCTGGCCATTTTACCTATATGTATGCAAATGACTTCAGGTACCCAGCCAAGTCTCTCAGTCAATCATCACCCCAATTAATCTAACCATTGCCCCAGGTGATTCTAGATGAGATACCTCATGTAATCTTTGTCTTCCATCTTTAAAAATTTCTCCACACTGGGATAAATGGAGAGGACTTGCTTGGGGCCTTTTAAAGTTGGGGGACCAGCAGTGAGGGATGGGAGATGGGGGGATGTCCCATTTGTTTTAGCACCATCAATTGTCTGCCATATTGATCCCATCTAAACCATCTAAAGATTTCTACCCTGCTGGAGTGAGTTCCCTGACTCTCCCCTCTGTCTTTCCCCACATTCCCTTCATGTGGGAAATATAATCCCTACTTTAATGTCCTTGGTATCAGTGAGACCTGTATGGGGAAGTTGAGCCAGCAAATCAGATAAGGTTTCTCCAACTGTTGTTCAATTTGAGACCTTCTTGGCAACCACAGGTCTCAGAGGTACATTCTGTTGTCCCTGCATAATTTTTACCATGGAGGTCAGTTTTGAGGCTAGTGGCCGAAGCTCAGGCTTACTGAAATCTAGGCTTATTCTAGCATCAAGGT
>NW_016860132.1:0-268 GCF_001698545.2 Rhinopithecus bieti | reverse complement strand
GTTTTCTTAGAATGTGCAATGAAACATTTCGGAGTGTATTGAAGCTTATGACGACAAAGGAAATATCCTCAGAAAAAAGCAAAAAGGAATCTTTCTGAGAAACTGCTTTTTGATTGATAAATTCATCTCACAGAGTAACAGTGTTCTTTTCTTTGATCAGTTTGCTTACACTGTTTTCTTGGAATCTGCAAGGGGATATTTCAGAGCTCATTGAAGCTTATTGTGACAAAGGAAATATCCTCAGATAAAACTACAAAGAAGTTTTCTG
>NW_016860131.1:0-1014 GCF_001698545.2 Rhinopithecus bieti | reverse complement strand
GCTCTGTCACCAGGCTGGAGTGCAGTGGCGCGATCTGGCTCACTGCAATCTCCACCTCCCGGGTTCAAGCAATTCCCTTGCCTTGGCCTCCCAAGTAGCTAGGACTACAGGTGCCCACCACCATGCCTGGCTAATTTTTTTTGTATTTTAGTAGAGATGGGGTTTCACCATTTTGGCCAGGATGGTCTCAATCTCCTGACCTTGCGATCTGTCCGCCTAAGCCTCCAAACATGCTGGGATTACAGGCATGAGCCACCGTGCCCGGCCAAGCAGAGGTAATTTCTGAATCACCCTGCCCAGCGCAGTGGCTCATGCCTGTAATCCCAGCACTTTGGGACGCCGAGGCAGGTGGATCACGAGGTCAAGAGATCGAGACCATCCTGGCTTACACGGTGAAACCCCGTCTCTACTAAAAATACAAAAAATTAGCCCGGCGTGGGGACGGGCACCTGTAGTCCCCAGAGCTACTCGGGAGGCTGAGGCAGGAGAATCGCTTTAACCCGGGGGTGCGGAGGTTGCAGTGAGCCGAGATCTTGCCTCTGCACTCCAGCCTGTGCAACAGAGCGAGACTCCATCTCAAATAAACAAACAAACAAATAAATAAACAAACGTTTTAAAGGAGATAATTGTGGACTCACATGCTGTCCTAAGAAATCATATACAGCAGGGATCCCCAGCCCTGGAGTGCCGGACCCTTACTGGTCCTTGGCCTGTTAGGAACCTGGCCGCACAGCAGGAGGCGAGCGAGCATTAGATTCTCACAGAAGGGAGAACTCCCCGCATGCGAGCAATCAAAGTTGCACGCTCCTTATGAGACTCTAACTAATGCCTGATGATCTGAGGTGGAATAGTTTCATCCTGAAACCACCCACCCCCTATCTGTGAAAAAACTTTCTTCCACAAGACAGGTTCCTGGGGCCAAAAAGGTTGGGTATCGCTGATAAGGAGTGATCCATGTACCTTCTTTTTTTTTTTTTTTTTTTTTTTTTTTTTTTTTTTTTTTTTTTTTTTTTT
>NW_016860130.1:0-247 GCF_001698545.2 Rhinopithecus bieti | reverse complement strand
TGAATTCACACATCACAAAGCAGTTTCTCAGAAAACGTCTTTCTAGTTTTTATCTGAGGTTATTTCCTTTGTCACCATAGGCTTCAATACAATTCAAAATCTCCCTTCTCTTTTTTTTTTTTTTTTTTTTTTTTGAGACGGAGTCTCACTCTGTCACCCAGGCTGGAGCAAAATGTCCCTTCTCAAGTTCCCCAAAAACAATGCTACAAAACTACTTCATGAAAAGTGTGGTGAAACTCTATTAGAT
>NW_016860129.1:0-1338 GCF_001698545.2 Rhinopithecus bieti | reverse complement strand
TTGAGCCACCGCGCCCGGCCTGAATCTTCCTTTTCTACCGACCCATCTTCCCTCCTCCCCAGACTGCTCCTCCTCACGTCACTCCCGGCCAGGCTGAATCAGGCTCCAACTCTTCTTCAGCCTTTGTTCCCCAACCCTACAACCCTTCTATCACCTCCCCTCCCCACACTTGGACTGGTTTACAGTTTCATTCCGTGACTATCTCTCCCCCACTTGCCCCAAAATTTTCTTTTAAAGAGGGGGCTGGAGCTAAAGACATAGTCAAGGTTAATGCTACTTTGTCTCTATCAGATGTTTCCCAAAAAAGTTAGCGTTTAGGCTCTTTTTCATTAAACGTAAAAACGCAGCCCAATCCATGGTCCGTTTGGCAACAACCCTTAGATGCTTTACCACCCTAGACCCAGGGGGGTCAGAAGGCTATCTTATTCTCAATATGCATTTTATTATACGATCCCCTCCCGATATTAGAAAAAAACTCCAAAAACTGGGTTCTGGCCCTCAAACCCCACAACAGGACTTAATTACCCTCACCTTCAAGGTGTACAATAGACAAAAGGCAGCCAACTGACAATGCATCTCTGTGTTACAGCTACTTGCCTCTGCTGTAAGACAACCCACAACCACATCTCCAGTGTACAAAAGTTCAGAACATCCAAGCTACAGCTCTCAGGGGCTCCTTTTAAACCTCCTCGTGGACCTTTCTTCAAATGCCAAAAGTCTGGCCACTGGGCCTCAGAATGCCCACAGCCCAAGATTCCTCCTAAGCCATGCCCTGTCTCTGTGGGCCCCCACTGGAGGTCGGACTGTTCGACTCACATCGCCACTGCTTCTAACGCTCCTGGAGCTCAAACCCAACGTTCCTTGGCTGACTCCTTCCCAGATCTCCTCAGCTTAATGGCTGAAGGCTGACGCTACCTGATTGCCTCAGGAGTCCCATGGACCATCTTGGATGCTGAGCTCCAGGTAACTCTTACAGTGGAGGGTAGGTCCACCCGCTGTTTAATTGATACAGGGTCTACCCACTCCACATTACCTTCCTTTCAAGAGCCTGTTTCCCTTGACTCCAAAACTGTTGTGGATATTTTTGGCCAGGCTTCTAAACCTCTTAAAACTCCCTAAATATGGTGCCAACTTGGAAAACATTCTTTAATGTATTCCGTTTTAGTTATCACCACTTGCCCAGCTCCTTTATTAGGTCGAGACATTTGAACTAAATTACCTGCTTCCCTGACATTCCTGGGCTACAGCCACACCTCATTGCCACCTTTTCCCCCAGTTTAAAGCCTCCTTCACATCCTCCCCTTGTATCTCCCCACCTTAATCCACAAGAATAGGACA
>NW_016860128.1:0-267 GCF_001698545.2 Rhinopithecus bieti | reverse complement strand
TGGCTCACACCTGTCATCCCAGCACTTTGGGAGGCCGAGGCAGGTGGATTACCTCGGGTCGGGAGTTCGAGACCAGCCTGTCTAACATGGTGAAACCCCTTCTCTACTAAAAATACAAAAATTAGCCAGGCATGATGGTATGTGCCTGTAATTGCAGCTACTTGGGAGGTTGAGGCAGGAGAATCACTTGAACCCGGGAGGCAGAGGTTGTGGTGAGCCGAGATCGCGCTATTGCACTCCAGCCTGGGCAAAAAGAGCAAAACTCTG
>NW_016860127.1:0-589 GCF_001698545.2 Rhinopithecus bieti | reverse complement strand
GGTTTTTTTTTGGTTTTTTTTGTTTTTTGTTTTTTTTAGGTGAGATGGGGTCTCCCTGTGTTGCCCAGGCTGGTCTGAAACTCCTGAACTCAAGTGATCCTCCTGTCTTGGCCTAACAAGGCATTCAGATTACAGGTGTCCACTGAGCATGGTGGCTCACGCCTGTAACCCCAGCACTTTTGGAGGCCGAGGCAGGTGGATCACCTGAGGTCAGGAGTTCGAGACCAGCCTGGCCAACATGGTGAAACTCTGTCTCCATGAAAATACAAAAATTAGCCAGGTATGGTGGTGCACGCCTGTATTCCCAGCTACTCAGGAGGCTGAGGCAGGAGAATCACTTGAACCCGGTAGGCAGAGGTTGCAGTGAGCAAGATCACCCCACGGTATTCCAGCCTGGGCGACACAGCAAGACTCTGTCTCAACAATAACAACAACAACAAAAAGGATTACAGGCATGAGCCACTGTGCCCAGCCTGCAAATCCGAATTTAATACTGAAATTATAAGTGAGTACGATTCTGATTAAGTATAAAACATTTCTTTATGCTATCTGAGGATCAGGTTATTTCTATATCCTCTTTAAGAAGAGA
>NW_016860126.1:0-267 GCF_001698545.2 Rhinopithecus bieti | reverse complement strand
GAGGGAACCTCCCCGGTGACCTCCTCATTCTCCTGAGGGAGCCTCCCCCGTGTCCTCCTCATTCTCCTGAGGGAGCCTCCCCTGTGCCCTCCTTATTCTCCCAAGAGATACCTCCCCTGTGTCCTCTTCTTATTCTCCTGAGGGAGCCTCCCCCGAGTCCTCCTCATTCTCCTGAGGGAGCCTCCCCTGTGTCTCCTCATTCTCCTGAGGCAGCCTCCCCCATGTCCTCCTTATTCTCCCGAGAGACACCTCTCCTGTGTCCTTTAC
>NW_016860125.1:0-1338 GCF_001698545.2 Rhinopithecus bieti | reverse complement strand
TGTAGATGCAATTCAAACAGATTGTGTTTTCCCATCTGGGGTTTCTGAGCCATTTGAAAATAAAGCATAGTTGGATCTAGAGTAATAATAAAATTATTTAACAAACAGTATGGTGTGGGCACCGGCCAATAAGAAAACAGCCTGACTCTAAATTTTGCTATGCTGTGAGTTCTACCACCACCATTCCTCTTAGAAAAGAGATGAAGGATGCCTCCCACATCACCTCCCAGGAGAGAGGTGCTTTAATGAGACCACTCCAAGGGCTAAATATTTATTCTCTGGAACATTAGGGACACTGTGGACTGGTGTCTGGAAAATCAAAGGTGCAGGAGACAGGCTAATTTCTTTGACAGCTGAGGGAAAGGAAGCTGGCAACATTGAGATTGGCCAGCACACCCAGAGTTTATCAGGGAAAAGGAGATGTGTTTCTCAGGGGCCAGATATGGCCCCTCACTAGAGGGAGCTGGAGGGATAAACACAACTCAGCTAAGAGAAGCTGTAGGTATTGCCAGATTCTCAGGGGCTGAGGAAGAACTAGGGAACTAACTGGAAGAGAGATGCATTCATATTCATCAAGGGAACTACAAGTAGAGATCCAGATCAATGAGAGCCATTCTTTCTTACCAACCATGGAAGTGTCAATGAAAGAAAAAATTAATTCTTAAAACCTGAAGTTGGGCCCAGAAATTACTAACCCAGTTTCATATAGTACCAACCAAGTTAAGACTTTTCCTATTTCCCTCACCTCTCCTGCCCCAGTCCTTTGCATTCCAACTCTGAAGGACCAAGACTTCCACCTAATGAAATAGGGGAGAAGAAATCAAAGCAAAGGTGGTTAAGGCAAGAAGTTGATCACAACATTCTTCCTAACTGCTCGTCTTCCACGAGCCACAGCTAGGGAAGTAAGGAAAGGACTTACCCTTAAATCAGTTCTAAAGTTTGACTGTCCCATCAGACTGGACATTTTAATAACTGATCAGAGCTTTCCATTTATCTAAGAGTGCAGAGAAAAGTTATGAGATGGCCCCAATTTTCACTTCAGAAAGAATAAAATATAAAAAGAAGAAAACAGCAAGAACAAAAAATTAAATTGCTTTATTATATATCACTCTTCATCCTTCTTTGATGGACTAGTACAAAGACCCATCTCTCTTGGAGATAACACTTTTGTGGAGGAAACAGCAAAAAGAAGCAATAAGTAATTATGTAATAACAGGTAGTGATAGAGAATGAAGGAAAATAAAGCAGGGTTAGGAGATGGGTGTGTGGAGGGCAGTGCTATTTTCCACAGGGCAGCCAGGGAAGGCATTTGAACAGAGACATGAAGTGACAGAGCCA
>NW_016860124.1:0-3741 GCF_001698545.2 Rhinopithecus bieti | reverse complement strand
TATCATGAGGTCAGGAGATCAAGACCATCCTGGTCAACATGATGAAACCCCCGTCTCTACTAAAATAAAATAAAAAAAAATTAGCTGAGTGTGGTGGCATGCACCTGTAGTCCCAGCTACTCGGGAGGTTGAGGCTGGGGAATCACTTGAACCCAGGAGGCAGAGGTTGCAGTGAGCCAAGATCCCCCCATTTTTCTCCAGCCTGGTGGAAAAAAAAAACCCCCTCTCAAAAAAAAAAAAAAAAAAAAAAGAAAGAAAAACAAAACAAACAAAAAAAATGGGGTTTCACCTTGTTGGCCAAGTTGGTCTTGAACTCCTGCCTGGCCTCCCAAAGTGATCTGCCCGCCCACATGGGCCTCCCAAAGTGCTGGGATTACAGGCATGAGTCACTGCACCTAGCCCATTTTCTTTTTATTTTTATAGAGATGCAGTCTCACCATGTTGACTAGGCTGGTCTCGAACTCCTGGGCTCAAGTGATCCTCCTGCCTTGGTCTCTCAAAGTACTAGGATTAAAGGTGTAAGCCACCGTGCCCAGCCTTTTTTACCTTTAAAACAGAGATTCTTGCATTTTTCTTTTTTTTTCTGAGACAAGGTCTCACTCCGTTGCCCTGATTGTACTGCAGCAGTACAATCTTGACTCACAGCAACCTCCGTCTCCTGGGCTCAGGTGATCGAACCTCCCATCTCAGTCTCCTGGACTACAGGTGCAAGCCAACACTCCCACCTAATTTTTTATTTTTCAATTTTTAAAAATGTTTTGTCCAGATGAGGTCTAATTCTATTGCTCAGGCTGGTCTCAAGCAATCCTCTCAACTTGGCCTGCCAAAGTGTGGGGATTACAGGCATGAGCCAAGGCACCCAGCTGATTCTTGCATTTCTAAGGTTTGAAAAGCAATGCTTACATTTTATCTTAGTTTGGGCAGAAGTATATTTACTGTGAGTCAAAGTCACTTGTGGTTTATTGAAAAGGTTTTTTGTTTGTTTGAGACAGAGTCTCACTCTGTTGCCCAGGCTAGAGTGCAGTGGTGTGATCTTGGCTCACTGCAACCTCCACCTCCTGAGTTCAAGCGATTCTCCTGCCTCAGCCTCCTGAGTAGCTGGGATTACAAGTGTGCGCCACCACTCCTAATTTTTCTATTTTTAGTAGAGATGGGGTTTTGTCATGTTGACCAGGCTGGTCTCAAAATCCTGACCTCAAGTGGTCCACCGTCTCAGCCTTCCAAAGTGCTAGGATTACAGGAGTAAGCCACTGTGCCCAGTCCAAAAAGGTTTTTAGCAAATCATCAGGTTGGCCGGGCGCAGTGGCTCACGCCTGTAATCCCAGCACTTTGGGAGGCTGAGGCAGGTGGATCAAGAGGTCAGGAGTTCTATACCAGCCTGGCCAAGATGGTGAAACCCTGTCTCTCCTAAAAATACAAAAATTAGCTGGGCGTGGTGGTGGGTGCTTGCATTCCCAGCTACTTGGGAGGTTGAGGCAGAGAACTGCTTGAACCCGGGAGGCGGAGGTTGCAGTGAGTCGAGATCGTGCCATTGCTCTCCAGCTTGGGCCACAGGGCAAGACTCTGTCTCAAAACAAAACAAAACAAACAAAGAAAGCAAAGAAAATCATCAGGTGACTGGGCATTGTGGCTCACACCTGTAATCCCAGTACTTTGGGAGGCCCAGGTGGGTGGATCACCTGAGGTCAGGAGTTCAAGACCAGCCTGGCCACCGTGGTGAAACCCTGTCTCTACTAAAAATAAAAAAAATTAGCCAGGCGTGGTGGCAGGCGCCTGTAATTCCAGCTACTCGGGAGGCTGAGGTAGGAGAATCACTTGAACCCGGGAGGCGGAGGTTGCAATGAGCTGAGATCACGCCATTGCACTCCAGCCTGGGGACAAAAGCGAGACTTCATCTCAAAAAAATATAAAGTAAAACGAAAATCATCAGGACAGTGGTCCCACTGGATCCCAGGCGACCGAGGCACAGCTCATCCCCTTTCACAGGGAACTGCACCTGCTACAGACATCACAGACCAGAACATCTGGACCACACGTTCCTCACCCGCTTGGAATTATCCTATACTCTCTGTGAAGTAAAGAAAATGCTACACTTAGAGAAATCATGCCCCTGAAGAGCTGGGCTGAAGCTCTTCTGCCTTCTGTAGAAGAGCTCTGAGCTCACATGGAAGAGTTGCAGCCATTGGCAGCCATGAATTTGGTCAGTTCCATTATACTTCAAATGATCAGTGGTTTCAGCAAGAAATCACGGAGACCCTCTTGTCTCCCGTTGCCTTCAGCCCAGCACTGTGGAGGAGCACCATTAAACTCCTTCCCAGCTCTCATACACACGCCCACAGCTCAGGATTTGGGGAACGGGCTCAGTAGAATTGCTGGTCTAGTGAAATGAAGTGCGGAGGGGGAAACGCTTACGACTTTGTGTGCCCTTTGCAAGTAACATTTATTTCTCCTTTCTGTTTTTTTTTTTTTTCTTTGAGACAGAGTCTGTCGCCAAGGCTGGAGTACAGTGGCGCGATCTCAGCTCACCGCAACCTCTGTCTCCTGGATTCAAACGATTCTCCTGCCTCAGCCTCCCGAGTAGCTGGGATTACAGGCGCATACCACCCTACCTGGCTAATTTTGTATTTTAGTAGATATGGGATTTCGTCATGTTGCCCAGGCTGGTCTCAAACTCCTGACCTCAGGCTATCTGCCCACCTCAGCCTCCCAAAGTGCTAGGATTACAAGCGTGAGCCACTGCGCCCGGCCTGTTTCTCCTTAAAGCTCACATTTTGAGCTTCTGCCTGGAGAACATGCAGTCATATTCTGACTGGCACTGTGGATAGGTGTAGCTTGTGGCTCCTGCAGTCTTTGGCAACAAGCCTGGGATGGATCCATTTGTGTCTAGTCGCAGCAGAAGTCCTTGAGAGGCAGGGCAGCAGTTTGTACCCATGGTAGTAATAAATGCTTGCCCGGCCTCTCTTTTGTCGTGAAAAGCAAATGAAAATAAGCATGAGAAAGTACTTCAGAAACTCTCAAGAGCCATATGCTTGAGAGATGCTGATCACACTGACGATTGGTAGGCATGTGATTTAAAGGAAAAGAAACACGGTTTTATTGTGAGAAGACCTGGGATTGGGTGTTGATTCACTCACTTACTAGCTATGTGGCCTTAGACAAGTCTTTTCATCTTGCAGAGCCTATTTTATTGTTTTTTTCCTTTGTAGGGGCGTGTCTGTTTGTGAAAACGGGAATAGTCCTCCCCTACCTACCTCATAGGGTTGTGCTCATATCAAAATAGAAAACAAAGCCAGGGAACAGTGGCTCAAGCCTGTAATCTCAGCACTTTGGGAGGCTGAGGTGGGCAGATCACTTGAGGTCAGGAGTTCGAGACCAGCCTGGCCAACGTGGCAAAACCCCGTCTGTACCAAAATACAAAATTAGCTGGGCGTGGTGGCGCATGCCTGTAATCCCAGCTACTCAGGAGGCTGAGGCAGGAGAATCGCTTGAACCTGGGAGGTGGAGGTTGCGGTGAGTTGAGATCGCACCATTGCACTCCAGCCTGGACAGCAAGAGCAAAACACTGTCTTAAAAAATAATAATAATAAAGTCTAGCACCAAAAGAGACCAGGCATAGGCCTGGGCTGCTCTCAGCTGGGAGTCTTTCCCATGTTTTCTTTCTTCTGTGTGGCAGATCCCAAGGACTTTGTCCTTTCCTTTGGTAATTACCATCATCCACTCCACTACACTCCTTAAGAGTTC
>NW_016860122.1:0-697 GCF_001698545.2 Rhinopithecus bieti | reverse complement strand
TCACATGGAGGACTTAAACTTGAAAAGTGAAGTAAGAGGGGCCCAGAGCTTCTTAACTAGAATCTAAGAGTGAGGTGGACTAGGGCTTCAGAAGAATGAAGGAGATTGGCAACTGCAACTGAGGAAAGAAGAGACATACTCGAAGAGATTAAATTAAAGACTAGTTAAGAGACAGAACGGTGGTCTAAACTGTTTAAGCACGAAAATCAAAATGACCCATGGGAATGGAGTGCATCTTCCTGAAAAGAGTGCTTTGGGCAAGTATCAATTTAATGCCCAGTTTTTCATATATTGGTTTGACAAGGACACATTGCTTTCTGTTTTTACATTATACTGGTGAAAGTCATAGAATGTCAGTTATAAGCAAGCAGACTACTAGGGTTTACTCTTTCTAGTTGAAGGCCATGTATCATCCTCGTGAAAAGGATAACTCTGGAGCATGAGTTTTTATCCTAGGATCTGTGGATGGAATTCAAAGAGTTCATTAACTGGGATGAGGAAAAGGGCATACATCTTTGTTTTATTAACATTTACTTGAAGTTCAGCATTTCCTTCCAATATGAATATAGGCAACTAAGCACAGTCATATTAGCAAATGTGTGATTTTTGTCTTCAGTAGAAATTATAGGCATTTTCATATAGCTGTACTGGTATTACAGATATCTCAAAATATTATTCACTTTCATTGTTACTTTGG
>NW_016860121.1:0-1336 GCF_001698545.2 Rhinopithecus bieti | reverse complement strand
AAAAAAAAAAAACCCTTACATCAAAAAATAGAATTATGGCCAGTCACGGTGGCTCATGCCTGTAATTCCAGCACTTTGGGAGGCTGAGATGGGCGGATCACTTGAGGCAAGGAGTTCGAGACCAGCCTGGCCAATATGACAAAACCCCATCTCTACTAAAAATACAAAAAGTAGCTGGGCATGGTGGCACATGTCTGTAGTCCCAGCTACTGGGGAGGCTGAGGCAGGAGAATCGCTTGAATCTGGGAAGTGGAGGTTTCAGTGAGCCAAGATTGCACCACTGCATTCCAGCTGGGGCGGCAGAGCAAGACACCGTCTCAAAAGAAAATTTTTAAAATATATATATAATTAATGTGAACTTTGGGTCCACTCTAATGTCTGGCATGCTGTCATGTGAGGTGAGAACCCCAAAGGAACAGGTTTCTAGACCACAGAAATTTGAGCACAGCCCCAAAGGAAGAAATGACAGGGTCCTCTGGAAATTGGGAGGAGCGAGCACACTGCAAGCCCCTTGGGAAGCTGGGCTCTTCTCTTCCTTATGGCTTCCCTCTCCTGGGCCCTCAGCAGGAACCCCGCACTCAGCAGGGGCTGCCCATGGAGATCCCTCCATCACTGATTTCTTCCCGCCCGCTGTCCAGGGAGGGTGAACAAAGCCACTGCCTTTGGCCTTTGGGCTTTACCCTTTCTCCACAAGCAGAGGACAAGGAGAGGAGGAAGAGTTCAGCCTGCCAATCTGGAAGCGCCAGAGAGTAATTTTGGAAACAAGAGCTTGATGTTATGATGAAAATGAGGCTTTTGTTCATTCTTTGTGTATTTCAGGGCTCTTGGCGACATAAACCTGAGTCCTTTTACAGACAAAGCTTCATTCTCCAATTTGCTACTTTCACCAGTGCTATAAAGGATAATTGGTTTTCTTTCTTTTTTTCTTTTTTTCTGAGATGGAGTTTTGCTCTTGTTGCCCAGGCTGGAGTGCAATGGCATGATCTTGGCTCACTGCAACCTCCGCCTCCTGGGTTCAAGCAATTCTCCTGCCTCAGCCTTCCGAGTAGCTGGGATTACAGGCACGCGCCACCACGCCCAACCAATTTTGGTATTTTAGTAGAGACAAGGTTTCACCATGTTGGCCAGGCTAGTCTCGAACTCCTGACCTCAGGTGATCTGCCCACCTCAGGCTCCCAAAGTGCTGAGATTACAGGTATGAGCCACCTCACCAGGCCAGTTTTATTTTCTTGATTGTGCAAGATAAGAAAACTAAGTCCTGTGACCTTTCTTTTTTTAATTTATTTATTTAAAGAAACAGGGTCTCGCTCTGTTGCCCAGGTTCCAGATAAGAAAA
>NW_016860120.1:0-696 GCF_001698545.2 Rhinopithecus bieti | reverse complement strand
CTGCTCACTTGGTAATTTGTAGCATTCTTATTTTTTATATTTCTAATCAAAGAAAACTAAAATCTAGCTTAGTAAAATCACATCAACTCAATGTATCTCGTAGTCTGATAACCACCTGGTCCAATCATTTGCATTTCATAGTCTACTTGGATTTTTTTTTCATTAAATTGGGAGCCTATAATATTGATTTTACTGTAATAAGTGGGATACCAAAGAAGCAAGCCACAGGAGTTTTCTTCTGCAATAAATTATTAAGCAAGTGTCCTCATTATTAAGAAACAGATAAGGGAAAGATGGGGAAGCCACATAATGAATAAAAATCTGAGAAAATTCCAAGACTCTGCCTCATGTCATAGGAACACTGAAGAGTGAATCCTGGGTCTTCTTAGTTTGAATACAGAAAGACAGTTTTTCACATGGACACATATGTCAGTCACTGCCTAATGGTCTCTCTGGAGGAAATATCTCCCAGACAGTTCTGAGTCTTTTTGTACTTTCACGTGGAGATCACAATAGCATAAGGACAGATTTCTCAAGAGAGTTACAGAAGTGGGGTGTTAAACCAAAAACACAAACAAATATTCAAACAAACACATACGCATGCACATGCATACACACAGAGAAGATTGATCATGGCACATAGAAACAGTTTAAGGGTAAATGCAATCCAATGAGTTGATGTGCCTCATCCATACC
>NW_016860119.1:0-671 GCF_001698545.2 Rhinopithecus bieti | reverse complement strand
GGACATTCAATTTTGCACAATAGACCTTTTCCAAAATGTCCCTTCACAGACTCTACAAAAAGAGGGTTTTCAACCTGCTGAATCCAAAGTAAGGTTTACCTCTGTGAGTTTAGTCCACACATCACAAAGCGGTTTCACAGATAACTTTTCTCTACTTTTTATTGTGGGATACTCTGTTTCTCACTAAGGCCTCAGTGGCCTCTAAAATACCCCTTCACAGATTCTACCAGAAAAAAGTTTCCAACTTCCTGAATCAAAAGAAAGGCTTTACTCTGTGAGCTGAATCCACATATCAAAAATCAGTTTCAGAGATAGCTTCTTTCTAATTTTATCATGGGATATTCTGTTTTCTGTATAGGCCATAGTGGGCTCTGAAATGTCCCTTCACATATCCTAGAAAAGAGTGTTTTAACCTGATGTATCAAAAGAAATGCTTAATTCTGTGAGCTGAATGCACACATTACAAATCAGTTTCACAGATTTTCAATTTTTCATATAGTCCTCAGTGGGGTCTGAATGTCCCTTCGCAGATTCTACAAAAAAAAAAAAAAAAAAAAAAAAAAAAAAAAAATCCAACCTGCTGAATCAAAAGATCGTTTAACTTTGTTAGCTAAATCCATACATCATGAAGCAGTTTCACAGATAAGTTCTTTCCAATTTTACCACAGGAT
>NW_016860118.1:0-302 GCF_001698545.2 Rhinopithecus bieti | reverse complement strand
AAGATATTTCCTTTGTCACCATAGGCTTCAACGTGATCCAAAATATCCCTTCTGAGATTCTCCAAAACAGTGCTACAAAACTGCTCCATGAAAAGAATGGTGTAACTCTGTGAGATGAATTCACCCATCACAAAGCAGTTTCTAAGAAAGCTTCTTTCTATTTTTTATCTGAGGATATTTTCTTTGTCACCATAGGCCTCAGTACATTCCGTAATATCCCAATGCAGTTTCCATGATAAAATTGTTAGCAAACTTCTCAATGAAAAGAATGGTGTAACTCTGTGAGATGATTTCCCACATCA
>NW_016860117.1:0-220 GCF_001698545.2 Rhinopithecus bieti | reverse complement strand
AGGCCGAGACGGGCGGATCACAAGGTCAGGAGATCGAGACCATCCTGGCTAACACAGTGAAACCCCGTCTCTACTAAAAAATACAAAAAACTAGCCAGGCAAGGTGGTGGGCGCCTGTAGTCCCAGCTACTCAGGAGGCTGAGGCAGGAGAATGGTGTGAACCCAGGAGGCGGAGCTTGCAGTGAGCTGAGATCCAGCACTGCACTCCAGCCTGGGCGAC
>NW_016860116.1:0-1069 GCF_001698545.2 Rhinopithecus bieti | reverse complement strand
TTCCTTTTTTACCATAGGCCTGAATTTGCTTCCAAATGTCCTATCGTGGATCCATCCATGACAGAGTTTCCAAACTGCATAATATAAAGAAAGTTTTATCTATGTGAGATGAATAAACATATTTATCACAACACATTTACACAGAAAGCTTCTTTTCAGTTTTGTCTGAGGATATTTCCTTTTCACCGTAACCATCAATGTACTCCAGAATGTCCCTTGGTAGCTTTTTCTCCAAAAGGAATTTCTCAATCCTCTATGATAAAAAAGGAATAACTCTGTGAGTGCAATGCACACATCACAAAGCCGCTCCTCTGAAAGCTTCTCTTCAGTTTCTATCTGAAGATATTTCGTTTTCACCATAAGCCTCAAAGCAGTCCCGAATATCCCTTCAAAGCCTAAACACAGTGTTAGAATGCGGCTCAATTAAAAGAGATGCTGAACTGTGAGAGTGAATTCACACAACATAGAGCAGTTTCACAGAAAGCTTCCTTCTGGTTTTATCTGAGGGTATTTCTTTTCGGCATATACTAAACAGTGTTCCCAAATATCCTTTCTCAGTTTCCACAGAAACACTGATTTCGAACTGTTCAATCCAAAGAATGACTTAATTCTATGAGATGAATACACACATCACAAAGCAGTTGCTGAGGAAGCTCCTCTCCAGTTTTTAAGGGAGGACATTTCCTTGCTTACCACAGGCCTCTGGGCACCACTTACTGTCCCTTCACAGATTCCTCAAAGACTGAGTTTCCGAACTGGATATAGTAGAGTAAGCTTAACTCTGTGAAATGAATGCACAGATCAGAGAGCAGTTTCTTGAAATGCTTCTTTATGGGTTTTATCTGAGGATATTTCAATTTTCTCCATTGTCTTCAATGCGCTCCGAAATACCAATTTTTTGGTATTACAGGACAGTGTTCAAACACTGCCTTATGAGAAAAGAGGTATAACTCCCAGAGTAGAATGCACACATCACAAAGCAGTTTCTCAGAAAGCTTTTCTCCAGTTTTATCTGAAGAGATTTCCTTTTCAATATAGGCCTGAAGGAGTCCCAAATGTCCTTTCGCAG
>NW_016860115.1:0-410 GCF_001698545.2 Rhinopithecus bieti | reverse complement strand
GCCTCAGCCTCCCGAGTAGCTGGGATTACAGGCACATGCTACCATGCCTGGCTAATTTTTGTATTTTTGGTAGAGACAGGGATTCACCATATTGGCTAGGATGGTCTCCATCTCCTGACCTCGTAATCCGCCTGCCTCAGCCTCCCAAAGTGTTTTTTTTTTTTTTAACTTTTATTTTAGGTTTTGGGGTACACATGATGGTTTGTAACATAGGCAAATCTGTGTCATGGGGGTTTTCTGTACAGATTATTTCATCACCCAGGCATTAAGCCCAGTACCCAATAGTTATCTTTTCTGCTCCTCTGCTTCCTCCCATCCTCCACTCTCAAGTAGACCCCAGTTCCCTGTTTTTTAAGTTTTCATTTCCTCATGAAAGCTCCTTGTGTGATATAAAAACTAACATTAAAGAA
>NW_016860114.1:0-301 GCF_001698545.2 Rhinopithecus bieti | reverse complement strand
TTGTTTTGGCAACACTGTTTTGTCATTTCTGTGAAAGTTTATTTTGGAGCTCATTGAGACCAATGTTGAAAAAAGGAATATCATATGATAAAAAGCTAGAAGGAAGCTATCTGAGAAACCACTTCATGATGTGTGCATTCATCTCACAGTGAAACCTTTCTTTGGATTCAGCAGCTTGGAAACACTGTTTTTGTCCTATCTGTGAATGGAGATTTGGGTGCTCCTTGAGGTCAATGGCTAAAATGCTAATATCCAAGAATAAAATTAGAAGGAAATTGTTTGAGAGACTGCATTTTGCATA
>NW_016860113.1:0-1335 GCF_001698545.2 Rhinopithecus bieti | reverse complement strand
GATTGCTAAGAGAGAGAAGGCAGAGGCTGGGAGGAGCACTATCTAAATCAGCCTGGGGAGTCTAACACAGTGTTCCAGAAGACGGGAGGCTTGAGTTGAGTCCCAAAGGCAGAATAAGAGCAAAGCAGGAGAGGAAGAGGTGGACATATCAGACTCAACTAGAGGCAGGAGTGTTGAGGTCCGTGTATCGGGAGGATTTGGATTCACCGGGTGTGGCTGTGGGAAGAGACGGAAAACGAGACTTTAGAGCGGTGGTCCTCACATTTAGCTGCTTTAGAACTACCCAGGAATCTGGTCATACATAAGTTTCTGGGCTCCATCCCAGAGTGTCTGGATCAGTAGGGTTGGGCAGGGCCTGGAAATCTGCATTTCTGAGGTTCTGACGGGTGATGCCGATGCTGCTGGTGCAGAGACCACTTTGAGAACTCCTGCACTAGATTTAGAAGGGGGTCACAGGAAGTTCAAGGCCCATTCCCAGCCAAGCCTCTTCATGGCCTTGAAATTCAGCACTCAGGGGAAGAGTGGATCATGCTAATGACAGCAAGACAGGGGTGAGTTTAGTTCCCTCCCTGTGGTTCCCATCTCTGCTGCACTGGGCTCCTGGCCTTGAAGCTTCCTTCCTTCTTAATCTCTCTTCTGTGACCCTTCAGGCCATTCTTTGGTCCAGCAATGTGTGTGAGCACTGCCTCTCCAGGCTTTGCCATTGCTCACAGCTTGGAAGGAGATAAGTCTTTTACAAGTTGTCTCATCCCAGGTAGATAATCCTTGAGGTCTCCCACGCTCCCTTCCAGACTCCATTCCTGACTTCTCATAAAAACTGTCAAAACTGTCAACTCTCAGTGGCCTTGTTTCCTTCCCATATAATAAAACCATGAAACAATCCCCCTATCACAAACACCGCCCTATAACCCCCTACATGTGAAGAGGAAAAAATAACCGTTGGTCCTTGGTTTCTTGGTTATATTGGCTCACTTACTCTGATAAGGGACCAATTTTTTATGTCATTGACAGATGTGGGACATTAGAATTAGAAATGAGAGAGAATGGAGTCATAGGTTTTAGGAAAGAGAAAAAAATAAAGAGAAATGAGAGAGAAGATCCCAGTAAAAGAGAACACAAGATAAGCTTTGTTTCTAACAGATGCAATAACCTTGGCCCATTTGAAATTTAAATTCAACCACATAAAACTGCATTTTTGTAGATTAAAACAGTGGAATATTTGCAAATTCATATGATTCAATGTAACTATATATTCTAATTATATTAAATATGTCCAATTTTACATGTATCTCAATTATTTAGAATATCTTAATTATATTTTGAATTACATATCTT
>NW_016860112.1:0-571 GCF_001698545.2 Rhinopithecus bieti | reverse complement strand
CTGTAAGAAAAGTGAAAGACAGTGCAAAATGTGTTAACATAGAGACAGAAAATGTTAGACAGCAGCTTGTCACACACACTTTCCAAAAAAAAAAAATTTCTCAATGTATCAAAACTTTTGGTAGAAAATGTACCCCTACTACTGCATCTTACAATTTTCATCTGTTTAAAAAGATTTTGGTGTTACTACTAATGCCACAATATATTCTCATCAGAGGGGAAAATAAAGTCGAGGCAGAAATAAATCACAAAAACTTAGGAGAGTTTAACAAAAGTAACAATAACTTATTTTTTTTTTTAATGAACATAGAATTTAAAAGTGTTTTGGGGGTATCTTGGAAGAGTTACTTCATTCTTATTTGGCACAACTAGCTTTTCTCACAACTGAACACTTCATTCATCCCAATGTTCAAAAATTAAAAGAGCGAGTAGCTCATGTGGGGCAGCAAAGAACCACAGTGGAGGAAGGGGAGTGTTATATCTCGTTCTTTTTCTAATAAACATCATAGTTCAATATAAACAAATGATACAGCATACTGTTGATCTTTGTTTACTCACACTGGTTTCAATTT
>NW_016860111.1:0-1333 GCF_001698545.2 Rhinopithecus bieti | reverse complement strand
ATTTTTTGTATTTTTTTTAGTAGAGACGGGGTTTCCCCGTATTAGCCAGGATGGTCTCAATCTCCTGACCTCATGATCCGCCCGTCTCGGCCTCCCAAAGTGCTGGGATTACAGGCTTGAGCCACCGCGCCCGGCTACTGCTTTCCTTTTATCCTTAGAACCAAATGAATATCCAGGTTGTTGTTCAAGTGTTCCAAAGAAGGAAACACTACCGTCTTGGTTGATGTTTTACTCCAGTGTTTTGGACCATCTTGTTCCCAGAATGTTCTCTTTTATAGCTATCCTAGGTCTTCTTGTAATATAAAACCATTATCCTGTGGCATGAATTGGAGAATGTGGAGAATAGTCAGACATCTTTTTTTTTTTTTTGTATAGCCATTTAGGAACTTCTAAAGGTTATTCGGTTTGTCTTTGAACCTTTGCCAGCACAATGAAGTAAAAATAATACTTGTAAAGTAAGGGGCACAATGCCTGGCACATAGTAAAATGACGTTCATTGTTTTTATTGCTTTATTTATATTATTCTTAGGCGATGATAGCACACTCTGTTTGCAGTATTATTTAAGTTCACATGTCAGTAGGAGGTATGGACTTGTTCCAGTAAGGACAGGAAAGGCACAGAGTGTTTCCCTTGCCTTTCCTGTTTGAGAGGTGAATGTAGTGTAAGCCAAAGGTCATCATCTATTATTTGGGGTGGAACTAGAGGCTAGAGGGCTCACTACTCCACTAAACCCTAAAATATTTGAAGGCAAGAGTTGTGTCTTATTTGTCTCTGAAATCTCTAGTACTGAGCACAGAGTTGATTCAATAAACATTTGTAAAGGAAGATAAAGAGACAGGGATAAGTTGGTGAGGCATCTCAGCATTGCAGGAGACACTAAGATCCCTGTACAAAAACTGTCCCTCTAACATGTCTGCCAAACTAGAGATCCTGCCTTGCTTGAATGCACCTGTTGCCTGATAACTCACTCCTTTTGAAGGCTGCCAATGAGGTCAACTCTAATTAGTAGAAATGCTCCTTCCATTGAGGCAAAATCTGCTTTGCCTTGACTTTTACCTGTTGTTAGCCTTATGTCTGTCCCTTTGAGCTACACAAAATAAATTTAGTCTTTCTTCCAGGTAACAGCCCTATAGATATTTCAAGATAGCTATCATTTCTTATTTCCTTTTACCAAATCTAGAACTTGCTTCAGAAAAGCTGCAGGAAACTGTTAGAGTCATAACAAGTTATTAAAAACCAGGTACGTTGACCCTAATCTTGGAGGGTTAAATTAGAATGGCCCTTTCCAGGCCGGGCGCGGTGGCTCAAGCCTGTAATCCCAGCACTTTGGGA
>NW_016860110.1:0-1336 GCF_001698545.2 Rhinopithecus bieti | reverse complement strand
TGATCCTCCTGCCTTGGCCTCTCAATGTGTTGGGATTAAGGTGTGAGCCACCGCACCTGGACTGGTTGTAAAATATTTGAGGATTCGCCTAGATGCAAGTACCAGAACAGCTGACTCTAATGGCTTCAGCTGTAAGGAGAATTTGTGGCTGGAAAATCCACACTTGTGCTGGCTACAGCCAAAGTTAACACAATGGCTCAGCCATGTCACCAAGGACCCCATTTTTCTGCCTTCCTCCTTTTTTACTTTTTATTTTTTTTTGTGACGGAGTCTGGCTCTGTTGTCCAGGCTAGAGTGCAGTGGCACAATCTCAGCTCACTGCAACAGCCTCCAACTCCCTGGAATTCAAGTGATTCTCCTGCCTTAGCCTTCCCAGTAGCTAGGACTATAGGCATGTGCCAACACGCCCAGTTAATTTTTGTATTTTTAATAGAGACTGGGTTTTACCATGTTGGCCAGGCTGGTCTTGAACTCCTGACCTCAAGTGATCTACCTGCCTTGGCCTCCCAAAGTGCTGGGATTACAGGCGTGAGCCACCATTCCCGCGGGGCCCCATTTCTTTTTCTCTCTCTGCTTTATCTTTTCCAGTGGAAGCTCTCAAGATGGCTGCCTCCAGCCTCTGGCCACAGGGAACCTCCTTCATATCCCACAAGCAAAGGAGAGCACCTTTGGCTCAGATTTCCTGCCAAAGTAATGAGGCTAACTCTGATTGGGCCAACCGAGGGCGCGTGTTCATGCAAGAGCCAATCACTGTGATCTGAGGGACAGAAGGAAAAACCATAATGGCCAGATTGGCTGAGCCAAGTCACATGTTCCTCAACTAGTAAGGTGAGTGGCTCACACTAGGGCTGTGGAATCCACACCTGGGTTCAATTTACATTCTAGGCCAATTTCTGTCTTCTCTGCCCTGTTTCTCTTCAGTAACATAGAGATAATGAAGGCAATCATATGGTAGAGTTCCAGTGAGGATTAAATGAGTTAGTTAATGCAAAGCACTGAGAATGGTGCCCATATACAGAAAGCGTTCAAATGTTAGCTTCTGTTATTGTCATTATACGCTCATTCTCACCTCTCAAGGCTGCTTTTCTTTGCACGCTCCTTATGCTCCACACCTTTCCCTCTTTCTAGTTACTATTGCTTGGTAACAAATCACTCCAAAACATGGTGGCCCAAAACAACAACAGTCATCCTATTATTTTTCACTGTGTCTGTGGTCAGAGTTTTGGGAATAACCCAACTGGGCAGTTCTGACTCGGAATTTCATATGGTTGCAGTCACTTGGCCGCTGAAACTGGAACAGGGAAGCAGCTGGGGTGGGTGGGTGGATCTCCCTCTC
>NW_016860109.1:0-697 GCF_001698545.2 Rhinopithecus bieti | reverse complement strand
CCTGGCTAATTTTTTTAAAAAATATATTTTTAGTAGAGACGGGGTTTTGCCATGTTTGCCCGGCTGGTCTCGAACTCCTGACCTCAGGTTATCCACCCGCCTCGGTCTCCCAAAGTGCTAGGATTACAAGTGTGAGCCACCAAGCCCGCCATCATACACTTTTAATGGAAGCTTAAGATGTCAACTTTCACACACAATGCCAAGAAATAGAACGGCTATAATCACCTTCACAAAAGATGAGCAGAAGCCATGGAAGGCACCACAGTGGCTTACGACAGTGGTTCTCAAACTTCAGCGTGCATCAGAGGGAGAGATTATGAATGTAGAGTGCTAGGCCCCACCCCCAAGGCTTCTGATTCAGTAGGTCTGGGGTGAGGTTGAGAATTTGCGCTTTTAAAAAGTTCCCAGGTGGTGTTCATGCTAGTGGGCCACACACAGAGGTTAAGATGAGAAAACTGAGCTAGGGGGATTATATGACTTGCCCAAAGTCACAAAGCTAATAAGTGATAGAACCAGAATTTTGAACACAGATATTTTAACTCCAGGAACATCACTATATCATGTTCCTTTTGGCAAAAACAAAACAAAAAAAATAGCAATATTGTTACGGGTGAAGGGTATCCAGGTTCTTGGCGTTTTGAACAAATAATTGGACAGAATGCACAATCAAAGCAAGAAAAAAATGAAGCAACAAAAG
>NW_016860108.1:0-1334 GCF_001698545.2 Rhinopithecus bieti | reverse complement strand
TACAGATACCCATCATCTGAAGAGTGAACATTGTACCCAATAGGTAATTTTCTATCCCTCACCCCCATCCCACCCTCCCACGTTTTGTAATCTCCAATGTCTACTATTCCACTCTGATGCCCCTATGTACCCATCATTTAGCACCCACTTATAAGTGAGAACATGCAGTATTTGACTTTCTGTTTCTCTCTCCTCTTGGCTTTTCAATGTCACTGATTTCTAATTTTATTTTATTATTTCCTTTCTTCTTCTTACTTTGGACTTGATTTGCTCTCTCTTTTCTTGTTTCCTAAGGTAAAAGCCTAGGCCATTGCTTCGTGACCTTTCCTCTTTTTTTTTCTTTTTTTTGAGACAGAGTCTCTCTGTCACCCAGGCTGGAGTGCAGTGGTGCGATCTCGGCTCACTGCAAGCTCCGCCTCCTGGGTTCACACCATTCTCCTGCCTCAGTCTCCCGAGTAGCTGGGACTACAGGTGCCCGCCACCATGCCTGGCTAATTTTTTTGTATTTTAGTCGAGATGGGGTTTCACTGTGTTAGCCAGGATGGTCTCAATCTCCTGACCTCATGATCTGCCTGTCTCAGCCTCACAAAGTGCTGGAATTACAGGCATGAGCCACTATGCCTGGCCCTTTCCTCTTTTTTAATGGCAATTCATGCTATGAATTTTCCTCTGAGCACCACTTTAGCTGCATCTTGCAAGAACTGATAATGTCAGTTTTATTTTCGTTCACTTTGAGTTACTTTTGATTTCTTCTTTTTTTAATTTTAACTTTTGTGGGTACATAGTAGGTGTATATATTTATGGGGTACATGAGATGTTTTGATACGGGTAACTTTTGATTTTGCTTTGGCCACTGCTTTACTTAGATGTATGTTATTTTGTTTCTAAAATTATGTCATTTTCCAGATGTCTTTTGGATGTTGATGTCTAATTTGTGAGCACAGAGAAAATTTTGTAAAACTGGGGTCCTTTTACATTTATCAAGTCTTGTTTTGTAGCCCAGAATGTGGCCTACTTTGGTATATATTCCATGTGAGTTGGAAAAGAGTGTGTATTCTGTTGCCCTTGGGTGAAGTGTTTTATAAATATCAACTAAGTCACGTTGGTTGATAGTGTCCTATCTGTTGTTTCCTTTTCCTCTTTTTCTGCCATCTTTTAGGTTGAGGTTTTTTTTTTTTTTTTTTTTTTTTTTTTTGAGACAGAGTCTTGCTCTGTCGCCCAGGCTGGAGTGCAGTAGCACCATCTCTGCTCACTGCAAGTTCTGCCTCCTGGGTTCATGCCATTCTCCTGCCTCAGCCTCACGAGTAGCTGGGACTACAGGCACCTGCCACCAC
>NW_016860107.1:0-1075 GCF_001698545.2 Rhinopithecus bieti | reverse complement strand
CCCAGGCTGGAGTACAATGGTGGAATCTCGGCTCACTGCAACCTTCGCCTCCCAGATTCAAGCGATTCTCCTGCCTCAGCCTCCCCAGTAGGTGGGATTACAGGCGCTCGCCACCACAGGTGGCTAATTTTTGTCTTTTTAGTAGAGACGGGGTTTCACCATGTTGGCCAGGCTGGTCTTGAACTCCTGACCTCAAGTGATCCACCTACCTCAGCCTCCCAGAGTGCTGGGATTATAGGCATGAGCCACTGTGCCCCCAGTCTTGTGAGTTCCTGTTTACTAAGCTATCTGCTGGGCATTGTGCTAAACACATGAATAATGTCATTTAATAATAATAATAATAATAATAATAAAAACCCAGTGGGTTAGAAACTGCTCTTGGTCCTATTTTATAGATGAGAAAAGGGGCTTAGGAAGACTCTTAGGTGATTTGCCCAAAATCATATGACCAATGATGGAGGTTTGACTTGAGTTCAGATCTATCCCCAAAACCTATGCTCTCAATTGTTGTGCTACACTGTTCTTTCATATCATTTTATTTTGTTTTGTTTTATTTTATTTACTTATTTATTTTGAGACAGAGTGTCACCCAGGCTGGAGTGCAGCGGCACTATCTCGGCTCACTAAAACCTCCGCCTCTCGGGATCAAGTGATTCTCGTGCCTCAGCCTCCCGAGTAGCTGGGATTACAGGCATGCGCCACCACGCCCAGCTAATTTTTGTATTTTTTAGTAGAGATGAGGTTTCACCATGTTGGTCAGGCTGGTCTCGAACTCCTGACCTCATGATCCGCCTGCCTCAGCCTACTAAAGTGCTGGGATTACAAGTGTGAGCCACCCCGCCTGGCCTCTTCCATATCATTTTAAAGGCTTCATAGTATGTACAAATCATAAAGTTCACCACAATATTCCTCAAATGTTGCACATTTAGATCCTTTCCATTTATTTCCTATTACAAATAACCCGGTAAAGCACATCTTTACCCATAAAATATTGTGTGCACTTCAGATAAACCCTTTTAGTGGAATTACTCTGAAGTGGACTTATTAAGTAAAAAAAGTATGACATTTTAAGGGT
>NW_016860106.1:0-266 GCF_001698545.2 Rhinopithecus bieti | reverse complement strand
GCTACCAAACTGAACCATGAAAAGAATCATGTAACTCTGTGAATTGAATTAACACATCACAACGCAGTTTCTCAGAAAGCTTCTTTCTAGTTATTATCTGAGGATAATTCATTTGTCAGCATAAGTTTCAATGTGCTCCAAAATATCCCACTGCAGATTCCAAGAAAACAGTGGTACCAAACTGCTCAATGAAAAGAAGAGTGTAACTCTGTAAGATGAATTCATACATCACAAGGCAGTTTCTCAGAAAGCCTCTTTCTAGTTTT
>NW_016860105.1:0-1336 GCF_001698545.2 Rhinopithecus bieti | reverse complement strand
CCCGAGAGGGAGTCTCACTCTGTCCCCAGGCAGGAGTGCAGTGGTGCAATCTTGGCTCACTGCAACCTCCACTTCCTGGGTTTAAACAATTCTCCTGCCTCAGCCTCCAGAGTAGCTGGGATTTCAGGCACACGCCACCGTGCCCAGCTAATTTTTTTTTGTATTTTTAGTGGAGCCGGGATTTTACCATGTTGCCCAGGCTGGTTGAACTCCTGACCTCATGATCCACCTGCCTCCACCTCCCAAAGTGCTGAGATTACAGGTGTGAGCCACCATGCCCGGCCAGAAGTCATCATTCTTAAGAATAAAATTCAAAATAATCTCTTCCATTGTCGATTAGATTCTGTTCATAAATAAAGATTTTGCAGTCAAAATAAATAATTGTTTTCAAACAAGGAGCTCAAGGAATTCTGTATAATTTTGGTTTACTTACCATTTATATATAATTATTTTCCAATCTGTAAATCTAGTAATTAATTCTTATATTACCTAAAATGTTTTATAGACATGTTAGATTATTACATAATGTAAATGTATTATAAATAGTAATGGTGTCATTAACTTAGCTCATTTTACTTATTTTAGTACCTGTTTGGTTTTAGTTTATAGTTGTTATTTCCCTGTATAGTGTAGCTTGTACTTGAAAGTAGTAAAACCAGATTTCTTTATAAGTATTTATGGTACAGACCTTTTCCTAAATCAGACTGCAGACCTTTCCCAAGTATTTCTAATAAAGTCTGCTTACTTTTTTTTTTTGGCCTGTGTAGTAGTATGTACTATATATACTCTCTAGAAAATGTAAGTCTGGATATTTGTGCCATAACTTTCAATTCATCAAAATCTTGTCAACTGCCATGTAGGCCCTCATGTTACAAAAGGTGGAAAGTTCAGTTACTTAAAGAGTTTGGCCAGGCATGGTGGCTCACACCTAATCCCAGCACTTTGGGAGGCTGAGGCAGTCAGATCACTTGAGGTCAGGAGTTCGAGACCAGCCTGGCCAATATGGCAAAATCCTGACTCTACTAAAAGTACAAAAATTAGCTAGGCGTGGTGGCGCACGACTATAATCCCAGCTACTTGGGAGGCTTAAATCTTGAGAATAACTTGAACCAGGAGGCGGAGGTTGCAATGAGCTGAGATCACACCACTGCACTCCAGCTGGGACAAAAGAATGAGACTCTGTCTCAAAAAAAAAAAAGTTTAAGCGAGATGCAGTGGCTCATGCCTATAATCCTAGCACTTTGGGAGACCAAGACAGGGGATTGCTTGAGCCCAGGAGTTTGAAACTAGCCTGGGCAGCAAAGGGAGACCATGTATCTACCCACCTGCCCCCCTG
>NW_016860104.1:0-1210 GCF_001698545.2 Rhinopithecus bieti | reverse complement strand
ACTGATTTTGTTCACCTTAATGCATAATATAATTTCTTCCTAAATGTATATTTTTTCCACGTTAACTTAGGGAAAAAAGGATTACCAACTTGCCATCTTACAGAATTGTAAACCACGCTCAATCACCCCCATTATTGCTTGAGTAATTTCAAAACCCATTCGCCTTTTAACATTCAGTACACCCTGAATATGTTCAGAAAGCACTTAACATTCCAAACACAGAGGGAAAAAGCCCTCGGAGATAATTTTATTTGCTGTAGTTAACTAGTTCTCCTTATAACAAAGTCATTCATTGCTATACATTGCTAAATTATTGATAAAAATATTTCTGTATTTGGCCTCAGCTCACACCTGAACAAATTTGAAAAGCACACTAACTTTTAAAATGTGATCTTGCAATATTTCAAAAACAAAGAAAAACAGAATAATGCAAAGAACATTCAATGCACCCATACTCAGATTTAACTCATTTACAAGTTGCCATATTTTTGAGGTGCTTTTATTTCTTCTAAGAAATAAAGGGCTATTGATAACAGTAGATGATTTTCTATACTATACTTTAACCCAAGGTGGGCAAATAGAAGTTGAAGGGTGTTGTATAAAGAACTGCTGAGGCTGGGTGCAGTGGCTAAGGCCTATAATCCCAGCACTTTGGGAGGCCAAGGTGGGCGCATCATTTGAGCCCAGGAGTTCAAGATCAGCCTGGGCAAGCTGGTGACACCCCATCTCTACAAAAAAAACAAAAATGAGCCAGGCATGGTGGCGTATGCCTATAGTCCCAGCTACTCTGGAGGTTGAAGTGGGAGAATCACCTGAGCCCAGGAGATTAAGGCTGCAGTGAACTGCGACTGTGTCACTGCACTTCAGCCTAGGTGACTGAATGAGACCCTGCTTCAAAAAAAAAAAATTGCTAGGCCAGGCACGGTGGCTCACCCCTCTAATCCCAGCACTTTGGGAGGCCAAGGTGGGCAGATCATGAGGTCAGGAGATCTAGACCATCCTGGCTAACACGGTGAAACCCCGTCTCTACTAAAAATACAAAATCTAGCCGGGTGTGGTGGCATGTCCCTGTAGTCCCAGCTACTTGGGAGGCCGAGGCAGGAGAATCACATCACTTGAACCCAGGAGGCGGAGGTTGCAGTGAGTTGAGATTGAGCCACCGCACTCCAGCCTTGGCGAAAGAGCAAGATTCCGTCTCCGGAAAAAAAAA
>NW_016860103.1:0-675 GCF_001698545.2 Rhinopithecus bieti | reverse complement strand
TTGTGTTTGCTTTCCCCAAGTTAATCTGTCTTTTCTTTTAAGGGGCCTCAGGCATGAGTATAAGATGGGAAGAAAAGGTATTTCTTTTCTCCTACATGTGCAATTACTTTCAGACATTAAAAGCAAAACAAAACAAAACTGTAGCCCAGGGAGGTCCAGGTTGAAGTGAGCCATGTTCTTGCCATTACACTTCAGCCTGGGTGACAAAGTAAGACTCTGTCTCAAAATAAATAAATAAATAAAACTGTCTATGTAGTGGGTGAAGGAAAAAAGAAAATCTTTTACCTGGATAGATATTTCTTTGACATATTTTGAAATGGCTGTCACAGGGTCAGCAAACAGATGCACCCTTGCAACGCTGTCTCTTGTAGGGAGATACTTGCATGTACAGAGAATCACCATGAATGTATCCAGGCCTTTTCCATGCTTTTCCAGGATCTCGGAAAGCTTGAGAGGCTGACACCTTTACATTTAAATCTGAAGAGAAATATTTACCATCTCTTCTCTCTGAGAATGATGACCTATTAGGCTTCACCTACACAACAAAGTCTATTTTGCTAGCCAGTCCTCTTTCTTTCTTGCTCCCATTGTTACCAGAAAGGGGTCCTGATCCAGATACCAAGAGAGGGTTCTTGGATCTCACACAAGAAAGAATTCAGGGCAAGTCCATAGAGT
>NW_016860102.1:0-620 GCF_001698545.2 Rhinopithecus bieti | reverse complement strand
GTTTTACACCAAGACGTTCCATTACCCAGGGACAGGCAAGAGACAGATGCTTTTCTCTATCTCAACTGGCAAGAGGCCTTCTTTCCTTTTATACTAATCCTCTTCAGCACACACCATTCACAGGTGTCAGGCTGGGGGACGATCAGGTCTTTCCCTTCCCAGGAGGCCATATTTCAGACTATCACATGGGGAGAAACCTTGGACAATACCTAGCTTTCCTAGGCAGAGGTCCCTGCGACCTTCCCAGTGTATGTGTCCCTGGGTACTTGAGATTAAGAGAATGGTGATGACTTTCCACAAGCATACTGCCTTCAGGCACTTATTTAACAAAGCACACCCTGCACAGCCCCAAATCCGTTAAACCTTGAGTCACCACAGCACATGTCTCTTGCAAGGACAGGGTTGGGGTAGGGTCACAGATTAACAGCATGTCAAATACAGAACAAAATGGAGTCTCTTATGTCTACTTCTTTCTTTATAGACACAGTAACGGTCTGATCTCTTTTCCCCACACAAACAAATCACCTTGAAGTTTGATGCCTGTGCTGTCATTAATAGTAACAAGTTAGGAATAGGATGTGGTTTTCTTAATTAGGAAAAGGCTATACATCAAAAAAATA
>NW_016860101.1:0-422 GCF_001698545.2 Rhinopithecus bieti | reverse complement strand
GCCCAGGCTGGAGTGCAGTGGCATGATCTCGGCTCACTGCAACCTCCCCCTTCTGGGTTCAAGCAATTCTCCTGCCTCAGCCTCCCAAGTACCTGAGATTACAGTCACTCGCTACCACGCCCAGCTAATTTTGTATTTTTTTTTTTTTCTTAGTAGAGACGAGGTTTCTCCATGTTGGTGAGGCTGGTCTCGAACTCCCGACCTCAAGCGATCTGCTCTCCTCTGCCTCCCAAAGTGTTGGGATTACAGGCACCCACCATCACACTCAGCTATTTTTTTGTATTTTTAGTAGAGACAGGGTTTCATCATGTTGACCAGGTTGATCTCTAACTCCTGACCTCAGGTGACTCACCTGTCTTGGCCTCCCAAAGTTCAGGGATTATAGGTGTGAGCCACTGCCTAGCCTCTTTCTTTAAATTCTA
>NW_016860100.1:0-621 GCF_001698545.2 Rhinopithecus bieti | reverse complement strand
TCATATATCTAAAACTTTAAGAAGCACTACACTTCAAGAAGCATGACAAGAAGAACTATCACTTTTATAAATTTGGGCTAATGATTTTTAAATTTCACAACATATTTAAAATGGTATTATGGGATTTAATAAGAGATTTATATAGAGTTGGTCTAGCAAGTCCATGGGATTTTTTAAAAGTCCTCCTTTGAAGATGGCCAAATAGGAACAGCTCCAGTCTCCAGCTCCCAGCATGAGCGACACAGAAGACAGGTATTCTCTGCATTTTCAACTGAGGTAGTGGGTTCATCTCACCAATGAGTGCCAGAAAATTGGTGCTGGTCAGCTGCTGCAGCCCGACCAGTGAGAGCGGAAGCAGGGTGCAGCATCTCCTCACCTGGGAAGGGCAAGGGGGAAGGGAATCCCTTTTCCTAGCCAGGGGAACTGAGACACACAACACCTGGAAAATTGGGTAACTCCCACCCCAATACTGCACTTTACCAAGGGTCTTAGCAAACGGGCACACCAGGAGATTATATCCCACAGCTGGCCAGGAGAGTCCAATGCCCACAGAGCCTCCCTCACTGCTAACAAAGCAGTCTGCGATCTAACGGCAAGGTAGCAGCGAGGCTGGGGGAGGGC
>NW_016860099.1:0-1495 GCF_001698545.2 Rhinopithecus bieti | reverse complement strand
CCCTACAGTTTAAACATGTTATTATCTTGCATTTGCATTTCTGGTACCTGTATTTCATTAGAAGACCTATTTTATTTCTAATACTTCTCGACAATCTCTGAAGCGATTGCTCTCACATAAAAAGTCTAGGTTTGACACAATTTCTAAAGTGTATTTGATGTAATCAGCCTTTACAAATTTGTCTACACTACAGTAAAATCTTTTGGAAAATAACTGCTCAATTTTCACCTTTGTAGGAAATTAAAGAAAACTACTTTGCCAAATAACTAATTATATACATTTAAAACAGCCTAGAAAAGTGACAACTTTTCCTACCTAAATCTACCTGGAAGAAGTGCCATAACATATTACACCTAAACAGAAACATCTAAAGAGTTTTAATTCTTTAGATGTTAATTCTTGGAAGGTGACTATGTATACCCTCCAAGTGATCATTGTAATAAATATTATCTGACAGTTTATATTGAATCAACATGTCACTGTTTTGTCTTAATAGAACAAAATCTTCCTGGGTTGAGTACTTAATTTACTCTCAGTAGCACAGGTGGGTGAGAAGCAATAGTCACCCACTAGTTGGGTATAGAAGGCAGCACAATCAGGGCTGCTTATGACCATTCAAATTATATCTGAATCATGGAAGGAACTGCTAATATAGACAAGTAGAAACTTGGAAGGCTTCATAGCTTCAGCATGTCAGACAGGCATGGCAGACATTTCTTAATTCCCTGACATTTCAAGGCAATAGGTTTAAGGCATTGGTAAAATTAGCTTTTGGAACAAAAGGGTTTGTAAAAAAAAAAAAAAAAAAAAAAAAATATTCATTGCATGTGTGTACAAATAGGATTTGCTTCTATTTTCCCAATAACTACTTTTTAGGCACTGAAAAGCCAAAGGGGATGCAACCAATTAGTAGGGAGAAAATCAGAAGTAAAAGTATCCATTTTGTTTAGACACCATGGGAATAGAACTAGACTAGAAGATTAGGCAAACAACCTGAGATCATTTCGATTGTATTATGGGTTTTAGTAAAAAAAGAAATGTTCACAAGAAAGTCACTTTATTATATGACTCATTTGCCCTTTGTAGAATCATTAGAATATTTACTTCCTACTACATCATGAGGTGAAATTTGCTCATGCAAGCGCTTAGGGGTAAACCTGGATTGACAATACTTGTTAGGACAATAAAATGCTAGCAAAAGCAAGGTGCCTCATTTCACTTGGCTTTCTCTACCAGTGTTCTACAACTCACAAGTGAATTAGGTCGCAGTAAAATCATTAGCGCATCGGTGCTGTGAAAATTTCTAAGACATGCTCCAATTTCCAGAGGTTTCTAATTACTGAGAATCAGGGGAGGACATTTAAATGTTGGAGAAGGTTGGTAATCATTTATTATAATAAATCAAGAGAGGTCAGTTGCCCAAGTTCTTGAGAACATTTAAAATACATAAACAGACTGGATTAAGAAAATGTGGCACATATACACCATGGAATAC
>NW_016860098.1:0-266 GCF_001698545.2 Rhinopithecus bieti | reverse complement strand
CCCGAGGTCAGGAGATCGAGACCATCCTGGCCCACATGGTTAAACCCCGTCTCTACTAAAAAATACAAAAAAATTAGCCGGGCATGGTGGCGGGCGCCTGTAGTCCCAGCTACTCGGGAGGCTGAGGCAGGAGAATGGCGTGAACCCGGCAGGCGGAGCTTGCAGTGAGCTGAGATCCGGCCACTGCACTCCAGCCTGGGTGACAGAGCGAGACTCCGTCTCAAATAAATAAATAAATAAATAAATAAATAAATAAATAAATAAAA
>NW_016860097.1:0-1212 GCF_001698545.2 Rhinopithecus bieti | reverse complement strand
AAATAAATAAATAAATAAATAAATAAATAAATAAATGTAAAAAATAAAAACTCATGCTGCCATCTCAGGCTGCAGGGATGCAGGTGGCAGGGAGTGCTCAGCCCCACTCACCTGCGTGTCTACAAGCCCGCCTGAGCCACACTGGGCTCCTGCACCCGCTGCCCCCTGCCACTGTGCCCAGTGGTTCCCTGACCCCTCTGCTTCCCCAGAGTCCAGCGCTGGCATTTGAAGAACCTGGTTCCCTTCCTGTTGAACTGATGGGTTCACTGGTTGACTGGAAGGTGAGCAGAGCTGGCTCCCAGCCAGATTTGAGTTTCCCCCCTCCACTTCTAGCCCTTCGTTCCTGGGCTCTTGTCCCATTGCTGGGAATGATGTTCAACGTTCATCCCACAAAAACTCTCTGGCTGTGTGTCAGGCCCTGGCCAGGCTGTGGGGATGGGTGCCTCCTGCCCTCAAGGCCCTGACAATGTATATGGGAAGACACATGCAGAAATGGTGACAATATGATATTCTAGGCACAGGGTGACTTCAGTCAGGGACTGTGGGAGCTCGGACTGGGGTTAGGGCAGGCTTCCTGGAGGAGGGAGTGTTTGAGCAGGCCTGGAAGGATGCATAGTGGTCACCCAGGCAGACAGCAGATGGGCAGGTGGACCAATGAGATAGAAAGATCCTGACTCCAACTGGCTTCAGCCAAAAAAAAGGAATGTACTGGCTCATGCTCTGGGGATCCCGAGCTAGCCCTGCCTCCAGGCCCGTGGACCCTGAGGCCTCTGATGCTGGCAGGAGGAGCTGGCCTCTCCCTTGCACTGGTTGTCTCCACTCTTCACGCTCTTGCTTCAGACCTGTGAATAGCTTGCCTTTCCCCTCGGCCTCACCAGGGCCTACAATGCCTGAAGGACTGGCCCTTCCCTGTTGGGGCCGCCGGCAACTCCAGGGCTCCATGCCCACAGCTCAAGCTCAGCACAGGGAGAGGGTCTCCCTTCCTAAAAGCCCAACAAAGATGCTGGAATCCCGTCTATTGGATGGGGCGCCCTGCAAGTGCTTCTGGGAACCACTGGTGGGGATGGGAGAGGGGGAGTGTGCCCACCTGTGGGGCCAGAGATGGAGTCAGTCCCTGGACCACGTGGTCTGCATGGTAGGAGGAGTTGAGAGGAAGGCATTCTTTTTTTTTTTTTTTTTTGAGACGGAGTCTCGCTCTGTCGCCCAGGCTGG
>NW_016860096.1:0-1205 GCF_001698545.2 Rhinopithecus bieti | reverse complement strand
CACTCTCACATGTGCACTCACGCACACACGTGTGCACACTCGCATGCACATATGCACACACAGAAATGTTCACATGCACACATGAACACACATGCACACATTCACACTCACGCATGCACACACATACACGCGTATGCACACCCTCACACATGCACACACACACTGACACGCACACACTCCCACGTACACATCCACACGGCCGTCTCTATAATGAAAACCATGAGCTCTCACAGTGCCTCAGCTCTGGTTCCACCCCACGGGGCTTACTCTGCATTTCTCCTCTCCCATCGGGCCGCCTTCTCCAGCAGTGGGAAGCTGGTTCCACCCCAATTCATTGATCTCATCAATCCCCGTGTGCCCCCCACTCTGGGCCAGTGTGGCTGTGGCGCCCCAGGTCCACCCTGGGACCCGCCCCACGCGAGGCTTTAGGACCGAATCTATTGGAGGGAAAGGGAAGGGGTGGGGTGGAGATGTGAGCAGAGCTTGACTGTTTAGAAAGCTTCTGCCGTTTCCGTGGGTGTGCGGTGGGCACTCCCTGAGGTTTCACTCTGCGGTTCCCCAACGAAAGCCACCTGATGAGCCAGGCTGGGCACGGAGCGTGGGGTGCTGGAGCCCGGAAACCAGGCCCCCCACCTGCTAGTGCTTGCCTTCTCTGCCCTCAGGGTGACTCAGGAGGGCCTCTGGTCTGCCAGGTGCATGGTTCCTGAGGGCAGGTTGGTGTCATGAGTTGGGTCAAGAGCTACAGCTTCCTGGACTGGTCAGGGGTCTACACCCTCCTCTCTGCCTGTGCGAGCCGGCCCCAGCATCGGGGCTCAGGCGGATCCCCAGCTCCCCTTCCGGGGGGCTTCTTCCTCCTCCCCAACTCGTCCTCCTCTTGGCTGTCTCCTGCGTCTGGTGGCTAAGCGATCTCTGGACCAGCCTCAGTGGCTCTTCCTCCCCCAACCTCTGACCCTTGGCCCCTGACCTGCATGAGGCCCTCCAGCTCCCTCCTCCCACGGGAGTGGAGGACAATGGCCACAGGCTAGGCCTGGAGGGAGACCCCGCTCCAGGCCTGCACAGCCTGGGCTCGCACCCCAGAACAGTCTCTTCTCCCCGTGGGGAAACTGAGGCAGAGAGGGCGCAATTACCTGCTACGGTCACACGCAGGGCCTATTCCAGCCCTGGAAGTTCCCCTCCCCTCCCCGCACCTGCCCTGCCCCCTCCCC
>NW_016860095.1:0-856 GCF_001698545.2 Rhinopithecus bieti | reverse complement strand
GCAGGGAGAGGCCAAGCAGTGGAAACAGGCACTTCCGAGCCTGCAGGGGCAGGTGGGCTTCCCGGGCCCCTAAGAGCACGCGGATGCTGAGTGGCTGCACCTGCAGCTGAGTGGCTGCAGCTGAGTGGCTGCAGCTGAGTGGCTGAAGCTGAGTGGCTGAAGCTGAGTGGCTGAAGCTGCAGCTGAGTGGCTGCAGCTGCGCCTGGTAACTCTGGACTCCTGACTGCTAACTCAGAAGGGGGCGGGACTGTAGCCTGTTCCTGGCTCCCACTTGCTTCACAGACCATGCAGCCCCAGCTAGGCCTCCGGTGCTGAAGCCGGCATCCTCAGTGTATGCTCCAGATGGGCTGCCGCTGCCTTCACTACCTTCTGCATGCTTTGGCATGAAAAGGTCTTTGAGGTAAGTGTCAACAATTGGCAAACTATGCCCAAATCTGGTCTGCTGCCTACTTTTTGTAAATAAAGTTTTATTGGAACTTAGTCATGGACATTTATTTATGTATTGTCTATGTCTTCTTTTGTACTAAAATGGCAGAGTTGAGTAGCTGTGATTGAGACCACATGACTCAATAAGGCTAACATATTTAACATCTGAACCTATACAGAAAATTTGCTAATGCCTAACTTTGGTTACTGACTTAAGGCTTTTCTTCTTTTCTAATAAATGTTTAATGCTATTATTTTACTCCAATTACTGCTAAACTGCATCCCTCAAATTTTGGTATGGGCATTTATATTGTTATTCAGCTCAATTTTTTTAAATATTTCAAGTCATATTTCATTTGAAGTATTTTTAAATTTTAAAATATGTGTGCTTTTTTCAAGGTCTGTCTATTACCAGTTTCTAGTTTAACTT
>NW_016860094.1:0-1075 GCF_001698545.2 Rhinopithecus bieti | reverse complement strand
TTTTTTTTTTTTTTAATAGAAGTACATGCTAAACTAACAATACAAAGTATAGTAAATATATAAACTGATGCTGTCATTTATTATCAAGTTTTATGTACTGTCCATAATTATGTGTGCTATATTTTTATATGGCTGGCAGTGCAGTAGGTCTGTTTACACCAGCATCACCATAGACACCTGTGTAATGCATTGTGCTATGATGTTACCACAGCTATCACCTCACTAGGTGATACAAACTTCTCAGCTCCATTATCATCTTAGGGGACCACCATTGTAGATGCAGTCCCTTGTTGACTCAGGCATTGTTATATGGGAGAGGATTATAGTTGACTTTCCAGCATTGCTCTTCTTTTCTTTCCCATACAGTTGTCTTTTGGGTGATCTATTAATTTTTTTTTTTGCGGGGGGGAGACAGAGTCTCGCTCTGTCACCCAGGCTGGAGTGCAGTGGCACAATCTTGGCTCACTACAATCTCCACCTCCCAGGTTCAAGTGATTCTCCTGCCTCAGCCTCCCAACTAGCTGGGATTACAGGCACATGGCTGCAACACCCAGCTAATTTTTGTATTTTTAGTAGAGACGGGTTTTCACCGTGTTGCCCCGGCTGGTCTCAAACTCCTAAACTCAGGCAATCCACCTGCCTTGGCCTCCCAAAGTGCTAGGATTACAAGTATAAACCACCACACCGGACCAATCTATTAATTTCTACTTGGTGCATTAACACTGTTAATAATCTGTTTAAAATTTTTTAGAAATTTGAGAAAACCACATGTGTCCTGGTTTTCTACAAATTATATTTAATGGAGATTTCCTATGTTCACTACACATTGGTAATTTATTTTTCAACAATGAATCTATCAAATTAGAATGACATTATATTATAATTATATGGCACATACTTCTTTGATCTTATGTGTTAAAATCCTGATGATTAACATCAACTATCATTGTATAAACTATAGCTAAACACATTGTAGATTGGACTGAATGAGTTCTGACCTAGTGGCATTCCTGCTTTAAAAGAAAAAACTTAGTATTGTTAGGTTAGCATGTACTTCTATTAAAAAAAACAACAA
>NW_016860093.1:0-1337 GCF_001698545.2 Rhinopithecus bieti | reverse complement strand
AACATATTCATTTAACCACAACCCAGTATTAGTTAAATCAGGACTGCCCAGCAAAAATATTCTGTCAGTCACTGATGATCTGAATTCTGGTGTGTGAGATCTATTAAATTATGGTGCACATAGAAAAGTCATGAGACATTTCTGTTTTGTAACAAATAAGGAAGTGGCCAATTATTACTCATTAGTAGCTTTTTTTGAGATGAGCTATCAACTCTGCCCTTTCTGTCTTCTTCTTAATGCTGGAAAAGATTATTTTTGTTCCAGGAATGTACTTTTGGAGATTCTCCAAATACTTCATCAGTGTATCCTTTCCCCAGGTGATGCTTTGTTCTTATTCGCGTCTGTGTAAGAGAATCCCACGGCCTCACCTGTCTTCCACCCGAAGAGACCACACAGATTAGCCCAGTCTTGCGCTTTTTCCTCCCTTTTCCATGGTGTGACACTGGGCACACTTCTGAATGAAAACCTTCTTGCCTTTTTCAACATCACCCCTGTTTAATTCTTTTGTTGCTGGGGCTATGAGGGTCCCCGCTTGGAAGCCAGATGTCCCTCTCTCTCCTATCTTACTTAATTTTGTGCTGCTGTAACAGAATACCTAAGACTGGGTAGTTTGTAATTAACAGAAACTTATTGTCACATGGTTCTGGGGGCTGGGAATTCTATGATTGAGGGGCTGGCATCTCTTGAGGGCCTTCTCGCTGTATCATTTCATGGCTGAAGGGCAAAGAGGGTAAGAGAAACTAGGAGAAAAGGGGACTGAATTTACCCTTTTAAAACAAACCCACATCTCTGATAACAGCATTAATCTATTCATGGGGGTAAAGCCCTCATGGACTAAAACCCTTGTACTAGGTCTCACCTCCCAACACTGGAGCAATGGGGATTAAGTTTCTAATATATGTTTTTAGAGGACACATTCAAGCCATAGTACATCCCTATTTTGCAATATGATGCCTAATACTTAAACAATCTATTTTATTTTATGCATAAGCTAATCTAAGAGAAAAAGTGTGTATCTTAAAAGTGAGGAATCAGAATCAGAGAGATTTAATGACTTGTGTAAGGAGAGTCAATATTCTAACCAAGGTCTCTCCTCTTCTAAAACCTGTGGTTTTCTACTATAACATAACATAGTTATTAATCTTCATAACATGTATTGTAGCAAAATACTATTCATTTAAAAGCTAGAAAGAGTGAGGCTCAGAGATGGTACTATTATTGTCATTTTAGCAAAAATATATATATTGTTATGTACAATAGGAATAGACAATCTACCTTTAAAAAGTATGCAATTTCAATGCTGCAGTAATTGACTATTAATACCATGATCTGGAATA
>NW_016860092.1:0-697 GCF_001698545.2 Rhinopithecus bieti | reverse complement strand
TACAGAGCCCAAGATTGGGGACTTGATCCTGATGGTGGAAGGAGCTGTTTGGGAGTCTGGGTCAATTAGCACTAACTATATGACATGTAAGTAGCAATTTAATGTCAAAATCCTGCTGGAAAACATCCTGTGACCCCACTAGGTTCACTTAACAAGGCCTACAGGCCTAGCCCAGAAGTGGTACTTGAGCTAAACGTTTAGGAATAAATGTGAATGGACAGATGGAATAGAGATGTGATTCCAGATAACTCTGCAAAATGAGCAGACAGCCAAGAAGGAACTGAAGGAAAGAGAGGAGTGCTGTCAGTCCACAGTGGAGAGCACAGGCTTAGAAGTACTGCTGGGAAAGGGGCTGCATTGGAAAGACAGAGGCCATGGGCCTCAATATCCTTTTTTTCTTTTTTCTTTTTTTCTTTTTTTTTTGAGACAGAGTTTCACTCTTCTTGCCCAGGCTAGAGTGGTATGGCACAATCTTAGCTCACTGCAACCTCAGCCTCCAGGTTCAAGCAATCCTCATGCCTCAGCATCCCGAGTAGCTAGGATTACAGGCATCCACCACCACGTCCAGCTAATTTTTGTATTTTAGTAGAGACCCATCACTATGTTGGCCAGGCTGGTCTTGAACTCCTCACCTCAGGTGATACACCCCCTTGGCCTCCTAACGTGCTGGGATTACAGGCATGAGCCACCGCACCCG
>NW_016860091.1:0-1329 GCF_001698545.2 Rhinopithecus bieti | reverse complement strand
TTAAAAAAAGGAATGACATGAGAAGGGAAATAGGAGCACAAAGAGTGGTGCCAAGAGTCATGGGGAATCATTCCCAGGTGGGAGGATGACTGAGTCCTAATCAAAGAATGTCCAGTACTTGCCTGGCTCAATTTCAGAATTGCTATGTAACAATGACTCCAGTTTTTCTGCTTTCTGAACAGAAGTATCACTAGTGATTATCCTATGCCTATCTCACCATAGTATATTGAGAATGTGAAGGGCAACTGTTTCTTTGGCTAAGGTCTTCAGATCAAGAGGACATGTACTCAAGGAGTTACATAAAGAACTACATCCAAGGAGCCTCATGTGCAATTGAACCTAGTTTAGATGAGGAAATACTGGATGTTAAACTAATGCTATAATAGAATCTCTGAGGTTTGAAAACTGATTTATCCTTGACTTTCCCTATTTGGCAACTGCTTTTATTCAGGATCTCATCAAAGACTGCAATAACCCACATACTAGTTGTATGTTCTATTAGTCCATTCTTGCACTACTATAAAGAACTACCTGAGACTGGGTAATTCATAAAAAAAAAAAAAAAAAAAAAAGTAGAAAGATTTACTTAGCTTATGGTTCTACAAGCTACAGAGGAAGCATGGCTGGTGAGGCCTCAGAAAACTTAAAATCATGGTGGAAGGCGGCGGGGAAGCAAGAACATCTTACATGGCCAGAGTAGGAAGAACACAGAGAAGCAGGAGGTGCTACATGCTTCCAAAGAACCAAATCTCATGATAACTCACTCAATCTTATGAGAATAGCACCAAAGGGGAAATCTGTCCCCACGAGTTAATCACCTCCCACCAGGCCCAACTTCCAACATTAAGGATTACAATTTGACATGACATTTGCTTGGGGACACAGACCCAAACCTTACCACTAGTGTTCCTGAAATAAAACTCTCTGCACTCCACTGTGTAAACTTATTTCCTAGCTTACACTGGATTGTTGGAGGATTACGGCGCCAATCCTAACCCCTACTGTAGCTTCCATCACATGTGCCGTAAATGTCTGCTTACATATTTTCTTCCTCCACTGTTTACTTTTATATCTTCAAGACCTAGAACAGCGCCTATCACATAATAGATATTTAATGAATGACCAAATGCTCATGTCACATTTACTTCTAAATCATTTGAAACTGCTCACAATAGAAGATACATTCTTCATTAGATCAATTAAAGTAAAAGAATTGCTATGCAGTAACCCAATTTGCTCATGAAAAGTTAAATTTTGGAAAATTCATTCATCCAAAATAAGTTATTTTCATTAATGCAAGACAAATGAGGTGATAATATTTATTCATAC
>NW_016860090.1:0-677 GCF_001698545.2 Rhinopithecus bieti | reverse complement strand
ATATTCTTTCTTCCAGTTGATCAAATCGGTTACTGAAGTTTGTGCATTTGTCACGTAGTTCTCATGTCATGGTTTTCATCTCTATCAGATCGTTTATGGACTTCTCTACATTGGTTATTCTAGTTATCCAATCGCCAAATCTTTTTTCAAGGTTTTTAGTTTGTTTGCGCTGGGTTCGTAGTTCCTCCTTTAGCTCTGAGAAGTCTGATCAACTGAAGCCTTTTTCTCTCAACTTGTCAAAGTCATTCTTTGTCCAGCTTTGTTTCGTTGCTGGTGAGGAGCTGCATTCCTTTGGAGGGGGAGAGATGCTCTGATTTTTTGAATTTCCAGCTCTTCTGTACTGCTTTTTCCCCATCTTTGTGGTTTTATCTACCTTTGGTCTTTGATGACAGTGACGTACAGATGGGGTTTTGGTGTGGATGTCCTTTCTGTTTGTTAGTTTTCCTTCTAACAGTCAGGACCCTCAGCTGCAGGTCTGTTGGAGTTTGCTTGAGGTCCACTCCAGACCCTGTTTGTCCAGGTATCAGCAGTGGAGGCTGCAGAAGAGAGAATATTGCTGAATAGCAAGTGTTGCTGTCTGACTGCTGCTCTGGAAACTTCATCTGAGAGTTGCACCCGGCTGTGTGAGGTGTCAGTCTACACCTAGTGGGGGATGTCTCCCAGTTAGGCTACTCAGA
>NW_016860089.1:0-1221 GCF_001698545.2 Rhinopithecus bieti | reverse complement strand
GGAAGGAAGGAAGTAGAAAAGAAGGGAAAATAAGAAAACATAAGAAAACTGTTAGACGAAAACTATCCCACACTTTTATTTGATTACATAGAGGGGAAATTTTTCCACTCCTAAGAAGAATCATTTCACTTTCCTTAAGCAGTGAGGATACATCTGTGGAGTTAATTTAGGAGAAAAAACTGACATCATATTACATTTCTTCACCTTTTAAATTTTCAGATGAGCCTGGTTAATAATGGTGTGTTCTGTCTGCTATTTGGGATGCTATAAACTGAGACTAACAGGCTCTATCTCTTGGAGGTAACTTTATATTTGTCCCTTTGTGCAAGTGATAGGTGGATAAATTTGTCTTATTATAGTAAAAATGGTCAGACCACTAGGCCACTCACATAAAGACAAATCTTTTAATTAGCTTTGTCAGTAATGCGGTGACATTTGATCTCCACTTTTTGGCTTGTAACTTATTTTTTCACTAAATTTAGAATTTTGAAAGATAAAAGATAATATTTTTTACCTCTTTAAGAGTATGTCATATCTAGTATTTTAGAGCTAAGGCAGTGCCTTCCAAATGGTGTACAATAAATAAGGATAAATGTATTAATGACATACATAGAATATGCAACTGAGACATAAAAGCAATTACTGAAAAGCATGGATACAAATTTACTTTTATATTATTTATAAGCATGATAACTTTGAATAGATATCTAAGAGTAAAGCTAAGTTCTAGGCTCCAAATAAATACAAATGTTATTTGAAATTCCTTAGACCTCAGTATTTAATCTAGTTGATCAAAATACAAGTGTGCAATATATGATTCAAATATCAATGTGCAAATCTGGCCAGAAGACCCGATGCTTGGAAGTTTATTGTCACATTTAACTAATTGACTGGGAAGAAATAACCAAACAAACCAAAACTTTAGTCTTCTGTATAAAAAAATCATCTTCCAGTCCTTTACAATTTTAATATATTACCTGAAAAATGAAAATCTGTCTTTATGGTGGGGCATAAAACACTACATGTGTTCATCATGTTTTTCCAAAGAGTAATGTGCTATCTATCAAAGAAACTGGTCAGTGGTTCTAGCAAACAAATATGCCACATTTTTCAGTACTTATTTTGTATGAATAATGATATTTAGTTTATTATAATGAACTTCTAATAAAGGTCCTTAAATTGAACTTTTCAAGTTTTAGTTCTGAGAAGCATAACAGTAAG
>NW_016860088.1:0-1338 GCF_001698545.2 Rhinopithecus bieti | reverse complement strand
ATCACGAGGTCAGGAAATCGAGACCATCCTGGTGAAACCCCATCTCTACTGAAAACACAAAAAAATTAGCCAGGCGCGGTGGTGGGCGCCTGCAGTTCCAGCTTCTAGGGAATGGCGTTAACCCAGGAGGCGCGGAGCTTACAGTGAGCAGAGATCCCGCCACTGCACTCCAGCCTGGGCGACAGAGCGAGACTCCGTCTCAAAAAATAAAAAAAAAAAATGCAGTCCTTCAGTAAGCCAATATAATGGAAACTTTTGGCACAAACCCAGCTAAAACACCTCAAACTCTCTTAAAGGGCTTTCCTAAATACTGGATGGCAGACCTTTTTAACAGTAAGGAACAAGCAGAAAAGTCTAAAAAAAAACCCCTTAATTTCTTCCAGTTTAATTTCTGTTGCACACCGTTTAACACCACACCCTCCACCCGACAAAAAAAACTTTTTGCAATGATTTCCAGTCAGCATTGGTCTATGCCTATAAACGGAAAATTGTGCAGTCTCTGGGATAAACAGCTCGACTTTGTCAAGGGAACCGTGTATTTTTACTAGAAGTCAAGATTCCCGTCCAGCATTCAGGCCAGAATGCAGGAAATGCCAGACACTGGCGTCTCAAAGGCAGCTTTGAAACTTACCCACTCACAAAGCCGGCCTCTAAGCAAATCCTCAGAGAGCACTTCTTGTTAACTTGTTTTCTCCAAATACCCAAACAGAATATAAACTCAAAGGCTGTTTCAGTACAGTTGGTTAAAACCATACATTTATAGTAGTGATCAGCATTATACATTAAGGAGCATAATAAATCCATAGTTTATAAGGATTAATATGGTTGTGAGGGAAAATGTATATTAGTTCAGCCTGAGATGTCTATGTTAACCTATAAAAGGCCCAGCACATTAAGTGTTCTTTCTAATCTCCATTTTACAGATGATGAAAAGAAACATTTGCTCTATATTAAATCCTGTTGCTGCAGCTGGGCGCGGTGGCTCACGCCTGTAATACCAGCATTTTGGGAGGCCGAAGCTGGTGGATCACCTGAAGGTCAGGAGCTCGAGACCAGCCTGACCAATATGGTGAAACCCTGTCTCTACTTAAAATATAAAACATTAGCCGGGCATGGTGGTGGGTGCCGTAATCCCAGCTACTCGGGAGGCTGAGGCAGAATCTCTTGAACCCAGGAGGCAGAGGCTGCAGTGAGCTGAGATTGAGCCATTACGCTCCAGCCTGGGCAAGAAGAAACTTCGTCTCGAAAATAATAATAATAAATAATAAATCCTGTTGCTACCACCCACAAAGATGCGATTTTTTTTTTTTTTTTTTGAGACGGAGTCTCGCTCTGTCG
>NW_016860087.1:0-1211 GCF_001698545.2 Rhinopithecus bieti | reverse complement strand
GGGCATCCAGGCTGTCGCCGATGAAGCGATAGACCGGCATGGTCACATCGATGACGGCGCCGTCGGCGACCCGCACGCCGCCGTGGCCATTGACGTCATAGCTGGAGAAACCGCTGGAGAAGCGGTCTTTGGACAGGAACAGGCCGCTATGAGACTCAGGTCTGTCGCCGCCGATCAGCACCTTGCCGCCGGTTTCAAGTGACAGGCTTCCGCCGCCGTCGACGCCATAACCGGCAAGCGTTCCATCGAGGCGCAGCACGCCGCCTGTCTCGATTGCATCCACCAGCGTATTGGCGCGCAAGGTCAGGTTGCCGCCACGGCCGCCGCGCGTATGCGCGTCATTGAGGACGGCGCCGCCGGATGATACGTCGATCCGGCTTCCGGCCTCGATATTGACGTCGTGGGTGAAATCGACCCGCACGTCGCCGCCGTTGATGAAGCCAAGGTTGGGCGCGCTCGATGTCCTGTTGGCGTTGACCCATTCGCCTGACACATCGATCTGCGCCCCATCAGCCAGGCTGAACCCGGCCTGACCGTTCAGGGTCAATCGGCGGGGCGGAATCATCGAGATTGTGGAGCGCAGGACATTGCTGGCGACGAACGATCCACCATGGGCCGTGACCGATCCCGTGATGTCGACCTTAGGCGCTATCAGGGCGACGGATCCGCCATTGGCCAGCACCAGATCGCCTTCGACGGCGATTGTGCGGGCCGTCAACAACTCCAGCCCGCCCAGGCCCTGGGCGTTCAGATAGTCCGTATCCAGCCAGGCCGTGCCGATACGATCGGCAGGCAGAGCCTGCCCCGCTGCTGCATCGTTGGCCACGTTTTCGACTTCACCGATGCGAATATCGACATTCTGCGGATTGGTGGCGCCGAGCGCCGTGTATCCGCCTATGGCCAGCGTGCCCGCCTTGGCGACCGTGTTCGCGCCCAGCGAATAGCCGTCCCTGACGTCCTGCGGACGGGCCTGGGTCTGGCGCTCACCGTTGATGACCCCAGCCAGGATCTGCGCCTCCATGATGGCCGTGGGCGTCGACAGGATCAGGCGCCCGGCGTCGCGCCCGACCGTGTAGCCCTCCTCCCAACGGCTGGAGTTGGCGCGGCTGAACAGAGGGTTGGCGTAGACCTCCGCATATTGAGTGCCCCATCGGTCGTGGCTGCGCACAAAGGCGTTGCCGACGCTGATGAAGGTCATGCCTGCAGGGGCG
>NW_016860086.1:0-817 GCF_001698545.2 Rhinopithecus bieti | reverse complement strand
TAAAGTTGTTTTAGCGGCTGGGCGCAGTGGCTCATGCCTGTAATCCCAGCACTTTGGGAAGCTGAGGTAGGCGGATCACAAGGTCAGGAGATCGAGAACATCCTGGCTAATACGGTGAAACCCCATCTCTACTAAAAATACAAAACTTAGCCAGGCGTGGTGGCAGGCACCTGTAGTCCCAGCTACTTGGGAGGCTGAGGCAGGAGAATGGCGTGAACCCAGGAGGTGGAATTTGCAGTGAGCCGAGATGGTGCCACTGCACTCCAGTCAAAAAAAAAAAAAAAAAAAAAAGGTTGCTTTAGCAAAATTACATCCATGCTGTACATGAAACTTCTAGATAGATCGAAAAAAAAATTTTAATGTGGAAAACAGAATGATTAGAAGAAAACATATGAAACCCAGTCTGGAACCTCAGGGTAGGAAAATTCTGCATTGGGGTACAGACAGAATAACTCATACAAGACAGAGTAATGGATTTGATTACACCAAGCTTTAATTTGTGGAACAAAAGACACAATTGAAGATAAACATCAAGCCACAGACAGAAGAAGACATTTATAGCATATAGAACAGACAGAAGATTAATGTCCAGAACACAGCTTATAAATTACTGCTACAGCTCAGTGAGGAAAGAGGCTAATGACCCAGGAGGAAACAGAGAGAGGGTCCAGAGAGAAGAGTCTGAAGAGCCAGTGGACCTATAAATGCACAGAAAGATGTTCAGGCATCTTTTACATTGACTCAGCCGCCCTGGAGGGCAATGTGGCCTTCCCCAATGACACGGCAGGGTGTAGCGTCCCAGCTCTTCCCTCCCAGG
>NW_016860085.1:0-1208 GCF_001698545.2 Rhinopithecus bieti | reverse complement strand
TGTAACAAACCTGCACGTTATGCACATGTAACCTAGAACTTTAAGTATAATACAAAATAAATAAATAAATAAATAAATAATCCAATTTTAAAACAAACAAACAAAAAAAACAAAACAAAACTTCTATGATCCTCTAGTAAAACAAATGTATGATTTTGGGAAATTACAAAAACCAGTTGGGGCAGTCCATCCTTGCTCGTTAGTGGTCTACGGAATGTTGGACCAACTACGGCATAAAAGATCTACATTGGGGAGCAAGACTCCTTGTTGACACTGGAATCTTGATCGAAATTTCCCCGGATTAAATGCTCCTAATTTACTAATGCCCTGTCTGAGGAGAGTCAGGAGGGACAGAAGTACTTTTCTGAAGTAGAGAGTTGTCTTTGACTTGGCAAGTCCCCACAAGGTATAACAAGGCAAGCATTAAATGCAATAGTTTGAGGTGAAATCGACTTGGTTATGTTAATAACCAGATGGTCAGCAATAGAGTGAGGAAAGAAGAAAGAGTAATAGAATAGATGAAAGAGTTAAATATTTCTTAGCTTTGTTTGGTAGGGTTTTCCCCTGGGACTGTGGCCCACGACTCTGGAGGGGGTGGCTCTTTGACTTGGGTGTGATGAGTCCATCCCTTTTCCACTGTACGAACAGCAGCCTCGGTGATTAGCAGCATAAGGTAGAGTCCTTCCTAGGCTGGCTCGAGTTTTTTTTCTTTCCACCCTTTGATAAGAAGGTGATCTTCAGGTTGGTGCTGGTTTACTGGAAATTCTAGGGGTGGTACCTGTGCTAAAAGACTTTTGGTTTTGAGGGAAAGGAAAGTGGAAGATAAACCAAGTATATAATTTCTAAGAAATGATCTTTTGTTTTAAATACGGGGACATCAACAGTGGACTTAATAGTCTTTGGTGCCTTCTTACTGAGAAATTTCCTTTAGCACGTATTTTATTAGTTTTAGACCAAATAAAGCCAAACACCATTTTATATTTAATAAAGATTCTTGTATGATTTTTATACCAGATAAGCTAAATTTCACCTTTATATTTATGTGCTATTAATGTTAAACTTAGTTTTAATAAAACTTTGTATATATATTTATTCAATTTTAGTGTCAGACCATAAGGTAAGATTTTTATAGACTCTTTCTAACCTTTTATAATCTTTGTTAAAGAACAGGTTAGTGCTTTCAGAAAAACTCGTGTGTTTTTACTTTA
>NW_016860084.1:0-1819 GCF_001698545.2 Rhinopithecus bieti | reverse complement strand
CCTGAAGAGGATGTGTTACAGGAAAAGTCATTGATTGGTTCCAGAAAGTTTCATTAAAGAACTGTCAACACAGTCTCAGTACTGGCGTCAAAAGTAGAATTTCTTTAAGCATTGACTACATTGTTTGGCAAAGCTTGGTAGGCAGACGCTAAGTCTACATATGATTCCTATAACTGGAAAAATAACATGAAAAAAGTACTGCTTCCACTTGTCTTAACTAATTACCACTGATATTTGACAAAGCAAAATCTTATATAAAAGGAACATTAAAGGACATTAAGTGGCATGCTAGAAATTAGAGTTAAATTTAAAATCAAAAGAGCTTCACCAACAGGATGCATTGATAAACAGCATTGAGAACAATACTCCAAATAAGCATCAATGAATGTGTATGAACTAATTTGATCAGATCAAGTGAGTTCTGCTAGAGTAGGCTGATGAACATACTGTATTAAGTTTGGGGTTGCTGAAAATGAAGTGACCTAAGTGACTGTGAACTATATGATATGTAAGAACTGAAGAATGTTTAGTCTATAGTAGTGAAGAACAATATCAATTTAACCATTAGAATTCTGTCTGGGAGCAGGATTGACCATGTGATTAGCAAAATTTAAATCTTTCTTTCTTTTTTTTTTTTTCCTGGAGGACTGTTTTCCAGAGTTGTTCATGACCCTGGGATGACTTTGAATTATTTGGTTTTACTGTTTCCACATGTGCTATTTTGGAGATCACTTCTTGTTTTGACCTGTCCAGTTACACTTAACTGACAGATTACTGCTTACCCTATTGATACCTCAATATCTGGTGATCTACTTGTTCAATGTTCTTGTTTAGTCCCAGTGGCTGCCGCTGACATTATTCTGCCTGGTGTTATCTTCTTCATAGCTGTTTTCGTCATTCCACTGGGTATTCATGCACCTTTGTCTGGTGTATTTATAATCAATGACTATATGATTATCTAGCATTCTAGACAGTTATAATTAGTTTATGATAGTCTAACTTCAATTCAAATTGGAATTGCCAATAGCTACTGCTTCTTAAAATTGAGTGTATGAGTGTAGTGAACAACATTTTCCTGTCTTTTTCTGTTTGTCTTCTTGCTCATGTCAATTTGCTGCATAGTGGGCAGAGATCACTGAGTTTGGGACCACATGGAAAGATAAACATTACAGATGCCGTGAAGTTCTCAGTGACTAAATCCATCTAAGTTGTATTCGGCGGTGTTCAGGGTGGAAAAACAGAAATAGTTGAATGGCAATTCAGTCCAGCAAAGACACATATGACAGAGATGACAACTCAGAATGAACTATGGCCATTATATAGGACTGGACAGAATTTGAAAGGCTGTGGTCATTATAACCTCAAATAGTCAGAGTGCAATAAATCATTAAAACTTGTCTGGATAAAGCAAAACTCAACTCCTCAGCAGATTGGGATCATCAAGCTTCAGATCCAGAGAGAAAATTTAAGAAAAGATATTTGCAGCATCAAGGGTATATCCAAGATAGTTGCTTCAGTAAAAGTGCCATTGCCTTGTTGGAGAAAACCTTAGCTTCGTGTCATACCCAAAGGTGTATGTATAAAATTATTTTTTTCTGGGGTTAGCTTGGTATCCAGAAGCTCCTTTTGTCCCATGGGCATGCTGGATCAAAAATTATATACACCAGTCTGATTTTACAAAAAATTATTCTCCAAACTATAAATGCTCTACATTCAGCAATCTAGTCAGGTCCTGAGTTGAAAGCATAGGGCCATTTACAGGTGATTTTTCTCACGCTTCTACTAGAGTACTGAGCAAACTTCTAATTACTATCTTATC
>NW_016860083.1:0-3727 GCF_001698545.2 Rhinopithecus bieti | reverse complement strand
TATCTTTACTGATTAGTTCAAATATTCAGCCACATAATACTGCCAAGTTTTAAAACACCAGCTTTTGTATTGTAATTTTACTTTTGTAAAATTCATAGATTTACATAAATATCTATATGTATATATATGCCTAGAGAGATTTCTAAAAGGATTTTAAGGGTTTGAAAACCCTTAAAAAATACATGTTAATGAATTCTAATGTACCGCTGAATAGTTAACATGTAATTTCCATGTGCTATATATGAGACTATGAAAGTAAAAGGTATATATACTATCACGCCTGTATCAAGTTGATCGTATACTTATAAAAAAGAAGGGAGTTAAATTTCTAAAACAAAAAAATGAGTTCTCATGCGACCAAAATAATTTTGGAAAGCAAAATATCCATTGTGTCTTCTTCATATTTATACATTTACCGTCCTTCTTAAGTCTTCAGGTTTATTGCTGACTCTTGACAAATAGTGGATTATTAGCATTGCTCAACTTTGCCTCTTCTCTGTTGTGGATGTGATTGTATAAACCTAGGTGAGGAGTAGTTTGTATAGAAATGTCATCTTTCCTGTATCTCTTCTAGGAGACCTGCCTAATGATTTCATGACATCATCTGATCCAGTATGCTGAGGAATTATGGTCTTTCCAAGCTTTTAAAGTAGTTTTGAGAACTTCAGTTCTGTCACTACCCTCTCGACGTTGACCGTGATTCACCATAGTCTCTTTTGGACTAGTTTCTGTTATGTTAATATACATTGTATATTGCACAGTACCTTGCAGTTTTGAAAGCATTTTTTTATACTGTACCTAGTTTGTCTCTCACAGTATTCCTGTGAGGTATTCAGAGCGATACCCTCCAGTATTTCCCAGCTCAGGATGACCAAAGCCCGCAAGTTGTCCACACGGGATATCATGGTGTTGTATTATATTCCACTTACATTGCCTTTTCCTCCATTCTCACTGCTTTAATTCAGTTCCTGGTCATCTTGTTCTTAGCTCCCTTGTTTTATATCAGTCCATTCTCTCAGTCTCCCTTGTTTTGTATCAGTCCATTCTCTATATCATTTCCAGGATTATTTTCTAAAACAGGATTAATAATGTCATCTTCCAGCTTAAAACCTTCGGTGGTTGCTCATTTCTTACAGATTAAAATTCAGATTTTGGAGCACTGCATTAGGCCCCAAGCCAGCCTTTCCACCTTCTCTACCCTTAGTATCCCTTGCAAACCATCTGCCCGCCACACTGGAGAGCTTGGCATTCCTTAAAGATCCCATATGCTTGGCTCTCTCCACACTTTCACTCCTGCCATCTCCTCTGCGTAGTACCATAGCCCAGGACCTGTGACATCCCACTTTGTGAAATTCTTCTGCCTTCAGTGGTATAGTCTCTGGAAAGCCTTCTTCACTCAGCTCTCCAGGCAAAATGTCTTATTGTCTTCTGCATGCTCCCATAACCTTTTGTACACACCTCTGTGGCAGCACCTACTGCCAAGTTGATTGACTCTTTTCCCCACAGGCCTTGAGCTCCTTGTGAACACAAGCTGTGCTGTGTTGTGTTGCGTTTAGCTTCGTGTCACCTGAGCAAAGCATGGTGCCAGGGACATGGCTGACACAGGATTTGCTTATTTGAGCAAGGGGTGATTTTGGAACCTTCAGAAAAGCTGTGGGTGTAGTATTTATGTTTGATGGAATACCCAATTCTTACTTTTATAGTTAATGACTCCACAGCCAGTGGATGGCATTTTCTAAAATGTCATCTTTAATCTCTTTTGCTGTCTAAATTTCAGTCACCTTAGAAATCTCTAAGAAGTTAAACTTAGTCTTGCATCGTACACATACACATATTTTGCAGGTTTTCACCTTAAAATTATTTTCTGCATTTCTAGCTTGTTCTTGAACCACAGGTGTGGTATTGATCTTTTCTTTTACTTAATAGCACCCTTCCTGCCCTCAAGACCATGACCAGGAAACTGGCTTCTTAGCACCAAGGCTACTTTTCAAATTATTGTTGGTTTAGGTTCTCTTCAAACTAGGCAGTCATATCTTTTCCTATTAACACCATAATTAAATACCCAGAATACAGTTTTGAGAAGCCCTTAGCACCATGTGTATATGCATGTGTATTTGTCTGGTTTTACATGCTCTTTTCCTAGCCCTAGCATGCACAAGTGCACTCTTGCACAAGAGTGACAGAGCCTAGTTGGCTTTTGCCTCCTGTTATGGAGCACCCAATGGTCTGACAGAAGAAGATAGTTCAGCAGAGAAGGGCTCATTATAGAATTGTTTGGCCTTGATTTCAGGGAACCTCTCCCCTCTGTCTACCTTCAGAATGGCTATTTCCCATTTTGGAAGATAACTTGAGTATGTGGTACAGAATTAAGTATTTTCAGATAATAGTAATGCAGTGTTTCATTTCTGTTCTGGGGTTGCTAGTAGAAGCAACTCTGTAGGAACAAGCTAGAGCAAAGAAGTGGACATGTGTTTAGATGGCTTTTCTTTTGTCTGACCATCACTAGCCGTTGATAGAAGAGCTGTACTTTTGTGTTACTTTCCTTTTATCTTTAACAGGTAGAGTGAAATATAATTTACAACACTTGGAACCTTGTAAAAGACAACCAGCCAAACAGATAACAAACCAAAAGGAAATCATCTAAGTCACACACTGGATAAAACTTTCTCTGAGCAGCCTCTGACTCCTTGGACAGCAGTCCCTCCCCTTTCAGAATCCTAACACCCTGTCCCCACCACCACTGTCTCAGTGTTTCTGTTGAGGGCAAGAGTCAGACACCTAGCTTTTGTGTTTGGCTTTAAAATCAAAGTTGTTTTATCATGTTAAACTGCCAGGACCATGTCTTCTTGATGTAAAACCCCTGAAACATCTATTATAATGCCATAGACTCGGCAGATACTCATTTGTTGTATTTTTTGGTTTTGTTTTGTTTTTTTTTTGAGACAGGGTTTCCACTCCCGTTGCCCAGACTGGAGTGCAGTGGTGTGATTTCAGCTCACTGTAACCTCTGCCTCCCCAGCTCAAGCGATTCTCCTGCCTCAGACCCCAAGTAGCTGGGACTACAGGCAGGCACCACCATACCCAGCTAATTTTGTATTTGTGTAGAGATGGACTTTCGCCTTGTTTCCCAAGCTGATCTTGAACTTGTGGGCTCTAGTGATCTGCCTGCCTCAGCTTCCCAAAGTGCTGGGATTACAGGTGTGAGCCACCACATCCAGCCAACACTCAGTTTTATGTGAGGTTACACTCTCTAGAAGGATCTGAATTCCATTTCTGTATAAGCATGTAGATTGTAGGAGCAACTCATTTTCTAAACTAATGCTTTACCTGGTTCTCTGGTAATCTGTGTGTGATTTCAGGCCATCATCACAGAAGTTAGATTTCCATCATGATGTTTGTCTTATGAGAAGAAAAGATGGGCTATTTGGAAGAAACAAATTAGGTTTTGGTAATACTAAGTGAATCAGTTGTATATTTCAGAAATTTAGGGAACCTTTTATTTGTTGAATTTATAAGTAAGACAGGCATGATGTCTAACTGTTACCTAACCAGAGAATGTATTTCAAGCCAAATTTTGAACTGCATAAATGTTAACATGTTTACGAAAACGGGTTCTAAACAATTCTTTTTCAGTTGTGATGCTAAATGCCTATAGTGAAAATTATATAAACATATACTTGCATCTTTATGTATATTTCTTTAAAAATTTGTTTTATGATGTAAGGTT
>NW_016860082.1:0-266 GCF_001698545.2 Rhinopithecus bieti | reverse complement strand
GTATGACCAACTCAATCCTTTCAGGAACAAACAAAACTTCAAAACATAGCAAAAAAAAAAAAAAAAAAAAAAAAAAAACAAACATAAATCACAACAACACCTGAAAGATGAAGGCTGGAATGAGGAAAAACTTGCAAAAAAGAAAACTGGCTGGGCACGATGGCTCACGCCTGCAATTCCAGCACTTTGGGAGGCCGAGGGGGGCGGATCATCTGAGGTTGGGAGTTCCAGACCACCCTGACCAACATGGAGAAACCCCGTCTCTA
>NW_016860081.1:0-888 GCF_001698545.2 Rhinopithecus bieti | reverse complement strand
ATCATCCTGAAGGATGGACGACTAAGTGGAGATGTGAAAATGTCTTTAAATTTTTTAAAGGCTATTGTCTGGAAGCTTTCATAGACTACTGCTTGGTTCCTTAGGTAGCAGAAGTTGTAACATCAATAGCTATGAGTTATAGGAAACTGGGTTTCAGCTAATATCACACAGTGTGTCAGCTCCTTTACCAGACCCTAGGCAAATAAAGATGAGCAGGACAAGATCCCCTTCCTCACAGTTAATCCATAAATTCATTCCATATAGAGAAGTGGCTTCAGACACAGTGGCTCTTCCAACAATGAGATTCATTAGGAAACTGGATGCCTCTTAACACATTGAGCTCCCATCTCTGGAACACAAAAGGAAAGACATTTCAGGTACTGTTTGGGGGACTGAGGCTGGGCTGGTGGTACCTGTAATTAGCTGTGGTGTTCTGGTAGCCGCCAAGAACCAGGACTCCTATTTACCAGGACAAGCAAAGGGGATAGTGCAAGGAGAGTCTGAGCTGTGTTCCTGGAGGTAGGCAAAAGATTAAAGCCAAAAAAGTGGCCCTGGGAATCAGGTACACAAAAGCTACAGACTGTCAACAGGAGAGCAATTCTTGAGTCCAAAGAAGGGAAGAGCAGACATAGCCAGGATGCATGGTGTGAGCCTGGGGAAAACCATCATTTGGGAACAGGCTGGGAATGCTGGCCAGTTAGTGGCTTGTTGGGAGCTTCATGTGATCAAGCAGGCTTTGGCTTGGATCAGATGGGACTGGACAAGACGCTGAATGACCCTTTATCAGGGGTTTTAGAGATGGGACTTGTGATAGATGTCTTCCATTTGCCTCTGTAGCTCTGCTCACCACTCTTCTCTACCCTGTGTGGATCTAGGAAGTTGACCTAC
>NW_016860080.1:0-1330 GCF_001698545.2 Rhinopithecus bieti | reverse complement strand
AAGTTATAATGGAACAATCCTGTAGCTCTCCAGAACATTCTTAGAATGGCTTTTTCCCTAAGGTCTTCTGGAGTGAAGATTTGAATGCATGTCATCATCTATAAACAGGAGTCACCTAATAAAGGCTTTTCATGGTAACAAAATGAAAAGCTGAGGTCTCACTTATATGGCTTTGGGGACAGATAAGAGATTATTAATCTGTACCTTTTTTTTTTTTTTTTTTTTATCAGTTCACACACTGCCTAAGCAGACTGTTGAAAGATGTCAATGTTACAAGGCACCGGACATCTCAAGATCAACTTTAACTTCTTAGAGTCTAATAGGTTAGAATCCTATATAGAAAACTATCTCCTTGGACAAAGAGCCCTGACAATAGATTAGATCCTCAACTATCTGGGCCATGAAGAGGGGTAAATAAAGTAATTTGAGCTCAGTGACAGAACAGCATCCATAAACCATTCTGTAAATCCCCTCTAAAGTCTCAGATTCTTATCTTTTAAAAACTGAGGGAGTTACAAATCCATGGCATTATCCAGGGTCTTGTATGAATCCTACAGATTTACAAACTTGAGGGTAAACATGGTTTCTCTGTATCAAGAAACTGAGATGAAAGATCCAGATTTGGCCTGGTTCATTCTGCCACAGAGAAGTCACTTCCTCAGGGCTGCCATTTCCTCAACAGAAAAACAAAAGGTTAAAACTCAGTGTTCTCTTAGTGCCTTCTCAGGTGGGTCCCACATTTACTGCAAACCAGCTGCATGCCTGTTTCCTCATCATTCACCTCTACAAGTATCTGATTTTATGGCTTCACAGAAAATTGAAATAAGGAAACTTATCAAGTTATATTAGTTGTCTTCCTATGAGCAACTCAAGCAGTTGCCTTGACACTCATTTCTGGTTGGGAAACTCTGAGACTACCTATTTTCTCACCAAAAAGCGGCTTCCAGTGAAATGCGTATTCTGTGACTCAGGTAAAGAACTCAGGAAGGGGCTCTCTTCTCTAAAGAAGTGACTTAAGAGGGCAAGAAATAATCTTTGAAAGGTAATAGGTATTTGGCTAAGGCACATCATTGATTTTTTTTTTAAATTAATTTAAGGTAATGTAAAAAGAATATAGAATAAGCAATCTAAACAACTCAGGCAGAATAGTGCTCAGTATTTTTTAGGAACCTTTTTCACGCCAACTCCTGAGAATAATGCCTCTTTAAACAACTCAGGAAACCTCTGTATGCAAGCACAGAACTAGCAGGAACCAAGAGGCATGAGAAAAAAAAACACATGTCCAGTTTCATTTCAGAGATCAAAGTTTATGGTTACTTAGCTTTTTGAG
>NW_016860079.1:0-1338 GCF_001698545.2 Rhinopithecus bieti | reverse complement strand
ATGACTTTTATATTATTTAAGAAATAGAAGTGTGAATTAAATAGTATTCACCATAAGCACTTGTTTTAACTTCTTAATGTTCTGTTACGTAACATTTTGTTACCTAGGATTTCACTAATTAGTGTTTCTACATATGTATAGTACAATGATAATTGATGTTATAATTGATCAGTCACAATGATTTTGAGTCATTGAGTGATCTTTTCATCAAAGATTTAGTTGTACACAAATCTAGTTTTACTTGATATTTGTTTTTAATTATTATTTTATAAGAATTGGCAATCTATTAGAAAACCATTAGCTAGAGGCTGGGCATGGTGGCTCACGCCTGTAATCCCAGCACTTTGGGAGTGGGCGGATCACGAGGTCAGGAGATTGAGACAATCCTGGCTAACATGATGAAACCCTGTCTCTACTAAAAATACAAAAAATTAGCTGGGCAAGGTGGCAGGCTCCTGTAGTCCCAGCTACTTGGGAGGCTGAGGCAGGAGAATGGCGTGAACCCGGGAGGTGGAGCTTGCAGTGAGCCGAGATCTCACCACTGCACTCCAGCCTGGGCGACAGAGTGAGACTCCGTCTCAAAATAAAATAAAATAAAATAAAAAACCAAAACCATTAGCTAGAGTATTTGAATTATATCCATCTCCTCCTATCATGTAAGGTAATATAATTTATTTTCTTTGCTCCAGTAGACACCTAGGGCATTTGAAACCTTGGGCAGATCATTTTTTCACACTTCCTTTGTCTTATACCACAAAATTATTTTCTGTAAAATTCATAAAATGAAACCAATAATAATATTGTCTAAAAAAGAAATGTAAACCATGAATATTTTCTTTTGCTGAACTTTAAATTTATAATTGTTCAGGTAAAGGAAAAATAAAGAATTCTAAATAAATAGAGATTATAGTACAAAAAATGGAAAAAATGAATTAATAGTCTTTAAGTATAGTAATGCATTTTTTTGAGAAAAGGGAAAAATATTATATCTACATATCAGTCTGTTGCAGTAATAAATAATATTATAATTTCTGCTTTTCACTTTGAGCTATAATTTCTGCAAGTTTGTCAGTGACTTTGTCAAAATTGATCTTTACACATTTATATTCAATAGATAATATAGTCACACTTATCTTTTCCCTTTGTTGATTTAAGAACACTTTTGGCCGGGTACAGTGGCTCATGCCTGTAATCCTAGCACTTTAGGAGGCTGAGTCAGGAGGATCACTTGAGCCTAGAAGTTTAAGACCAGCCTGGGCAACACAGAAAGTCCCTGTCTCAAAAAAAATGTTTTAAAAATTAAAATGTTAAGAATAATTTTAATTTTTTTTTTTTTTT